>NC_079189.1:439749968-440049968 GCF_029499605.1 Hyla sarda
ATTGTGTTTCTACTATAATGCGTTTATATCTCTGTACTTACTAAATAAATATTGTCTATTATTTATTTGTATACAATAGTTTTTATAGTATATGTGTATATGAGTTATTTCTATCTTTCTCTTATTATGACATTTGTATACATGATGACAGATGTCCCATTGATGACTATTGCTGTCATGCCTTCCTACTTCATACCGTATACTAGATAACTACATATAATACTATTGAGCTCCTGGGAGGAGGAATAGATGACAGACATTACTGGCAATATGTAAAAACTGTTCCGACCTTCTTGCTTGGCAGATCATCCTGAACTCCATGCACAGGTATCAGCCGCGTTTCCATGTGGTGTATGTGGACCCCCGAAAAGACAGTGAGAAGTACGCAGAGGAGAACTTTAAGACGTTTGTGTTTGAGGAAACCCGCTTTACAGCTGTCACCGCCTATCAGAACCACCGGGTGAGTAGTGCGGCCGCCCCCGCGCATCTTCAGCGAATATTTGCGCGTTTCTAGTGATATTCTACAAGCGGCCACAGTTCTGTGCAGTTGTAGTTCACAGTTATGTAAATAGGCTCTGTAGTCATAGCTCAGTCTGTCAGATCCATTGGAACTGAGAAGACATAGGGATAGATGATGCTGCAAATACTAACATCAAGTATGTACAGTAAAGTATAGCCAGAACAGGACACCATTGATCATGGAGAACTTTATATTGCTCAGTCACCTCCTGATATTGAGAACTGTCCCCCCTGTCCTCCCATCAATCCATCCAAATGCTCCATAATGGACTTTTCCCTCCATATATCTGAGGTGTAGAACCCAGCTGATGATTTCCCTTTCATATGACAACATTCATATTAGAATTTATAAATTGAGAAAGTCTATGGTGAGAGTGAGTGAATCTCCACCTTCCTAATACAAAATGGGATTTGTTGCTATCTTTATTAATATACTATGGATATTTATGAATGAGGCTGGATGATTAACCTGCCCCAGAAACTGACAGGGTATTTAGGAATAAAGATGACTTGTCAGGCCTACTATGGTTTCTGGCTAGAGTACATTCCCATACAGTACGTCTGGCCCACTAGAATAGTTTCTGTCAGTAAAACAAAATTAATAATAATAATAATAATAATATCATATATATATATATATATATATATTTTTTTTTTTTTTTCCAATCTGGTTCACTGCCATGTTTTATGCTGCCATCCATTTCAGCCTACAGAGCAGCAGTGGGGATTGGGAGTGGAACACATCCATATTTTTGCATCTGACATTTCCATTCAGGATGGCTCCAGACATGTGAAGGAGAACCCTTATAATAATTAGATAATAAGAGCCCTAATAATAATTTATCAGTGTAGCTATAGGGCAATGACTACATAGATCAGCCATTGTAAGGCCATGTTCACACACATTTTTTTGGTCCTGTCTTTTTACCCACAAAAATATTTTTTTTTTTGCAGCCGAAACAAACTGGTCTTTTTCCACAAATAATGGCTGGTTGATTGTGCATCATCAGTTGTTTTGCCAGTAAATTCTAAAGCACTTAATAAATGAAAAAAGACTGGCTTTTATGGACTGACATGGTTCAAATCACAGGAATATAGAATATGTGACCATGATGATTTTAATAGATTATTATTGATAAGGCCCCTTACACATGTAGCCAGTGTCCATCTGCATAATGCATTGTCCAGCAGAGTCCAGGAAGTTAGAGCAGAGAGCAGCTCTGGCCAGTAATGTATGTGATGGACATCAGGAGGAAAAGAAAACAAGTCTGAACCCCACAGGGATATCATTACCTAGGTAAACCCAGAGCTGCTGCACTCTGACTCTAGATTACTTCCCCACTGTGACATGTCAATCACATAGTGTTTGGACAAATCTGCTTTTCTGTTTTCATAGATGTGCCAGGTCTGCTATACTTCACTAAGGAAATGGCCGTCACCAGCCTACAAAACACCCATGTAAACAACAATAGCACTGAAGACACCTTCAAATAATAATAATAATAATAATAATAATAATATAAAAAAAATGAGTTATAGGTCAGGAGGCCGCACAGTGCACTTATGGTTGTTATATTATTTTTATCAATATTTTTTAAAATGTTTTTATTATTATTATTACAAGCAGTACACTGTGTGCTGTTGTCTTCATTCCTAATATTAGGCCATGCAGTGTGTACTGTAGTGTTGTTGCTATTATTATTATTTTTATAGCCTATACAGTACAGTATGCTGAGTAGTATTATTGGAAGTCATAGTGTTTTTATTATTACTACAGGCCATGCAGTGCACAGAATTGTTACTATTAGTACAGAATGTCATGCAGTACACTGTAGTGTTGTTGGTATTGTAAGTATAGCCTATACAGTACAGTATGCTGAGTAATATTATTGGGTCATAGTGTTTTTATTATTATTATTATTATTATTATTAATATTATTATTATTATTACTACAGGCAATGCAGTGCACAAAATTGTTACTATTAGTACAGAATGTCATGCAGTGTGTACTGTAGTGTTGTTGGTATTGTAAGTATAGCCTATACAGTACAGTATGCTGAGTAATATTATTGGAAGTCATAAAGTGTTTTTATTATTATTATTATTATTATTACTATAGGCCATGCAGTGCACAGAATTGTTGTTACTATTAGTACAGAATGTCATGCAGTGCACTGTAGTGTTGTTGGTATTATATGTATAGCCTATACAGTACAGTATGCTGAGTTATACTATTGGAAGTCATAAAGTGTTTTTATTATTATTATTATTATTATTATTATTACTACTATAAGCCATGCAGTGCACAGAATTGTTGTTACTATTAGTACAGAATGTGATGCAATGTGCTCAGTATTATTATGGGTACAGCAGGTCATGCAGTGCACTGAGTTGATGCTATTAGTGCAGATGGTCATACAGTGCATTGTGTATTATTATGGGTACAGCAGGCCATGCAGTGCACCGTGTTGTTGTTATTAGTGCAGATGGTCATACAGTGCATTGTGTATTATTATGGGTACAGCAGGCCATGCAGTGCACTGTCTTGTTGTTATTAGTGCAGATGGTCATACAGTGCATTGTGTATTATTATGGGTACAGCAGGCCATGCAGTGCACCGTGTTGTTGTTATTAGTGCAGATGGTCATACAGTGCATTGTGTATTATTATGGGTACAGCAGGCCATGCAGTGCACTGTCTTGTTGTTATTAGTGCAGATGGTCATACAGTGCATTGTGTATTATTATGGGTGCAGCAGGCCATGCAGTGCACTGTGTTGTTGTTATTAGTGCAGATGGTCATACAGTGCATTGTGTATTATTATGGGTGCAGCAGACCATGCAGTGCACTTTGTTGTTGTTATTAGTGCAGATGGTCATACAGTGCATTGTGTATTATTATGGGTACAGCAGGCCATGCAGTGCACTGTGTTGTTGTTATTAGTGCAGATGGTCATACAGTGCATTGTGTATTATTATGGGTACAGCAGGCCATGCAGTGCACTGAGTTGTTGTTATTAGTGCAGATGGTCATACAGTGCATTGTGTATTATTATGGGTACAGCAGGCCATGCAGTGCACTGTCTTGTTGTTATTAGTGCAGATGGTCATACAGTGCATTGTGTATTATTATGGGTACAGCAGGCCATGCAGTGCACTGTCTTGTTGTTATTAGTGCAGATGGTCATACAGTGCATTGTGTATTATTATGGGTACAGCAGACCATGCAGTGCACTTTGTTGTTGTTATTAGTGCAGATGGTCATACAGTGCATTGTGTATTATTATGGGTACAGCAGGCCATGCAGTGCACTGTGTTGTTGTTATTAGTGCAGATGGTCATACAGTGCATTGTGTATTATTATGGGTACAGCAGGCCATGCAGTGCACTGAGTTGTTGTTATTAGTGCAGATGGTCATACAGTGCATTGTGTATTATTATGGGTACAGCAGGCCATGCAGTGCACTGTCTTGTTGTTATTAGTGCAGACGGTCATACAGTGCATTGTGTATTATTATGGGTACAGCAGGCCATGCAGTGCACTGCGTTGTTGTTATTAGTGCAGATGGTCATACAGTGCATTGTGTATTATTATGGGTGCAGCAGGCCATGCAGTGCACTGTGTTGTTGTTATTAGTGCAGATGGTCATACAGTGCATTGTGTATTATTATGGGTGCAGCAGGCCATGCAGTGCACTGCGTTGTTGTTATTAGTGCAGATGGTCATACAGTGCATTGTGTATTATTATGGGTACAGCAGGCCATGCAGTGCACTGTGTTGTTGTTATTAGTGCAGATGGTCATACAGTGCATTGTGTATTATTATGGGTGCAGCAGGCCATGCAGTGCACTGTGTTGTTGTTATTATTGCAGATGGTCATACAGTGCATTGTGTATTATTATGGGTGCAGCAGGCCATGCAGTGCACTGCGTTGTTGTTATTAGTGCAGATGGTCATACAGTGCATTGTGTATTATTATGGGTACAGCAGGCCATGCAGTGCACTGTGTTGTTGTTATTAGTGCAGATGGTCATACAGTGCATTGTGTATTATTATGGGTACAGCAGGCCATGCAGTGCACTGTGTTGTTATTAGTGCAGATGGTCATACAGTGCATTGTGTATTATTATGGGTACAGCAGGCCATGCAGTGCACTGTGTTGTTATTAGTGCAGATGGTCATACAGTGCATTGTGTATTATTATGGGTACAGCAGGCCATGCAGTGCACTGTGTTGTGATTGTTTATTTGTATTTCAAGTGGCCATACCGTGCAGTGTTATGTTATTGAATTGATATATCAGGTCCTGCAGTGCACTATGTTGTTGGGTTAAGTATTGCAGCCATGCAGAGAGCCATGTATTATTCTGGATACAACAGGCCCTGCAGTCCAATGTGTCCATTATTATTGCATAATATTATTATTATTATTATTAATAATAATTACTATAAAAATAATAGTAATAATAATAATAAAATAATAATACAATAATAATAATAGTAATAATAAAATAATAATAATACAATAATAATTATTATTAGTATTATATTTATTAATGTTATTATTATTATTAATAATATAGCACTGTCCGGGCATGCTTGGAGTGGTAGTTTCACAACAGCTGGAGGTGCACTGGCTGGGAAACACTGGTATAGCAGAAGCACTTTGTATTATCATGGGTTTATCATGCCATGCAGCTCACTGTATTCCCATAGTTCCATGAAATCATGCATTGCATGCACATGACATGAGTGACACAGGGTGAGGGAAGGAGTAGTCCTCAGCACTCTTGGCATTTTCCTGATGACCTGGGACAGCTGCTCTGTCTCTCTCTCCCCCTCTCTCTGCCTCTCTCCTGGTTTCTATCACTTTGACCTCTAAGTCTGAAACTGTCACAGAAAGGGCTTAAAGTTTGTTTTTCAACCCATTCCGGAAACTCACAATCACATACTTTATCCACGGATTTAGTTAAATATAGAGAATGCCCTGCCTTGTCCCAGATGAATGAAATAAATATACACTTATGATCTGTCTTAGCTGCTCTGCTGGTGACCCATCCCTGTAATGGGCCATATTCTTACAAGTGCATGCTGCACACCCTCCTATTCTCCCAGTAACCTCACACTGCTTGAATTGGTGTTTGATGGCTCTTTTGTTTAGGTCTGTGGAGAAGACCCACATGTTCATTTACTAGACCATAATAGTTGCTTTTTGCTTCTTTACCTATTAAGCCAATAGCTGATGTATGAACAAGAAGAAAGCTTAAACTTTGTTGGAAGCTTTTCTATTCAGCAAAATGTTTAGAAAAAAATCCAGACCTATCTAGACCAGTGTCACCCAACCAGGGCGCCTCCAGCTGTTGCAAAACTACAACTCCCAGCATGCCCGGACAGCCGAAGGCTGTCCGGGCATGATGGGAGTTGTAGTTTTGCAACAGCTGGAGGCACCGTGCTTGGGAAATACTGATCTAGACAGTGATCTAAATGAACTATGGGGGAATTTATTGAGCTTTTTGTACAATTTTATTTTTTTTTTGTCTTTGACATCCTAGATACAATTATCATCATTTGCAACATTTTTTTGGTGACAATTAATCATGCTCTTATTTTTAGTTTTTTTTGGCCTAAAAGGCGCATGTTGATTAATTGTTATGTTTTTTTTTTTACACACACTTTTTCCTATTCCGCTCAATGGATGACATAAAAAACGGCAGAAACCAAATGTGTAAAATATGGGTAAATTCATCATGGACATGATAAAGTCTGTGCAATTGAAACCGGTATAAAGGAAAAAGTGCAAGCTTGAAAAACAAAGGGTGAACATTGAAAATGATCCATTTTCCCTCCTAAATATTCCATAAAACAAACCCTCTAAATAGAAAATGAATCCAATACATTTCCCCTAATATTACAATATCTGACTTATATCATAACATATTTATATAAAATAAACACTAAAGCGTATCAGAGATTTGCTTTTGCTTTTGATCACAGTTTAGTATTTTTATGAAATAAATAGGAAGGCTCCCGACATATGTCCTAGTTAGTAGTTACTTCTTTTATGTATTTAAAGTTATATCTCAAGTTTATTTTCTAAATTAATTACTTATTTTCTAAATTAATTATTTTCTAAATTAGTTATTTTCTAAATTAATTACTATTAATAGACTTTAACGGTCTATTGTTTCCTGCCAGCTGAAAAAAAATCTTTTACTCTTTTGTTACATTAAGCAGGTTTAGCTAATACTCTCTAACAGGTTTTTGCACATTTTTCACATTTTTTTATACTCTTGAATAACCATTGTTTTCCCATAAGTTTTTAAATAAATATGGATAGCAGTGCAAACAGCGGCAAAATCACCAGGGTGAAAATTTTATTGCAAAGTTTGAGTTTTTAATGTAACAAAAAACTTTATTTATTTATTTTTAATTAGTAATAGCGAGCTATTATGTATTCACACCGTATCTAACATGCCGTATGCCCAACATTACCTTGCATTACATTAGACGCTGTAATTGTGTTTAGGTCTCATGTATATGACATTCTAAATTGAAGATTAAAATCTGGAGCTAAGATATGAAATATGTATTTAGCTTAGTATTTATTTCTATTACTTAGGTCTGATTTTATTCTATTTGCTTTCGCCTAAGGCTGGGTTCACCCCACGTATTTCAAGTACGGTTCTCGTATACGTTTTCATTAAAAAAACGTATGCGTTTTCAATACGGTTTCATACGTTTTCATTAATGCGGTTCCTCCCGTTTTTTATTTTAAAAAAACATACATTTTTGAAAATGTTATTTAAAACAAATACATTTTTTTTTTTATTTTAACTTTAGGATGCAAATGCACATGTGCAAAGTGAAAACCGTATATGGTTTTCCCGTATGGAACCGTATACTTGTGCGTTTCCCATTGACGTCCATGTTAAAAAAGCATATGCGGTTGCAGTACGTATGGAACCGCATTAATGAAAACGTATGGAACCGTATTGAAAACCGTATACATAGACAAATAATTGAAAACCGGATGCACCCGGATGCATCCAGTTGGGGACGGTTTGCTTGCAATACGTTTTTTTTCCCGCACTCAAAACCGTGGTTGACCACGGTTTTGTCTCCGGTTTAAAAACCGTACTGCAACCACATATGCTTTTTAACATGGACGTCAATGGGAAACGCACAAGTATACGGTTCCATATGGGAAAACCATATACGGTTTTCACTTTGCATCCTAAAGTTAAAATTGAAAAAAAAGTATTTATTTTAAATAACATTTTCAAAAATTAGTTTTTTTTAAATTAAAAACGGAGAGAACCGTATGCACTTTAAAAAACAGTATACGGTTTAAAAATGCATACTTTTTTTTTTATTAAGAAAAACGGATTGAAAACAGTATGGTAAAAACGTGGTGTGAACCCAGCCTAAGTCAAAGACACAAAAACTAAACTGTAATATAGATATCACACAAATATAAAATTCGCATCTGTATTTCGGATGCCTTTTCCCCCTGTGCCACTCCTTTCTGCTGGAATATGCTGTATACTGAGTTATGCAGGCTCTGTATGGAAATGCAGCTGTGAAAACATATGGATGTGTGCATTGACTAATGGTGGGCTCTGTATTACGGATTGAAATACGTATGTGTGAATGTGCTCTTAATACTTACGAATGGGGTACTGAAAAGCAGGTTTTAGGGGCCACAGCTGAGTTCTCATAGCTGCGAGCCACATATGTCCGTCTGTATGCACAGAACTCTTATTGGGGATAGTACAACAGACACAGCTACGACCTCATCCGCCGTCCCGTAGATATTCTATATCAGAGATGTCAGTACGAGGAATGTTTAACACTTCAGGTGCCAAGTTTTTTTTTTTTTTTTAAACTGAACAATTTTTATTAAACAGATTCTTGAAAAAAAAGGATTACGAAAATATAAAATGAAGAGCCATCTCGCGCAGGAGAGTCAGCAATAGTATCAAATCCTTTCAATCACATTGTGAAATAAAGGAAACTTGTAGAGAAAACAACATAAATAATGTTAAATGTCCCTTTTTGACTGGACACACACTTTACTTAAAAAAATGTTTTATTACTTTAAAGGGGTACTCTGGTGGAAAACATTTTTTTACATCAACTGGTGCCAGAAAGTTAAAAAGATTTGCAAATTACTTTTATTATTATTTTTTTTACCCTTTCAGTACTTATTAGCAGCTGTATGTTACAAAGGAAATTATTTTCTTTTTGAATTTCTTTTTTGTCTTGTCCACAGTGCTCTCTGCTGACACCTGATGCCGTACTAGGAAATGTCCAGTTTCTAACATGGACAGAGGTGTCAGCAGAGAGCACTGTGGACAAGACAAAAAAGAAAGTTAAAAAGAGAAAAATTTCCTATGTAGCATACAGCTGCTAAAAAGTACTGAAAGGATTAAGATTTTTAAATAGAAGTAATTTGCAAATCTGTTTAACTTTCTGGCACCAGTTAATTAAAAAAAAGTACTCCTTTAAGGTTCAGGGCAAAGTGCTTACATTTTTTTTCTACAGTTTGAATGGATAAAAATGCAGCAAAATGTTCTAGATATGGCGTAGTAACTAATCACAAAACTGCAGACCATTACATATCATTCTCCTATGACCATTAACAATGGGGAGAATAAATGAAAGTATCCCCAGTTCTTTCTGTGATGTGCACTTGGCATTGCTAATCACAAAAGTAAAGGGGTTGTCTCACTTTTAATAATCAGATATTACCTTTTTTTTGTCGTGCCAAACTTCAGCTTTGAAATAAAAAAGTTTTCGTTTATAAAAAAAAAAAACTGTTTCCAAAGTCCGCATGCAAAATCAGGTGAGCAGAGTGCAAAGTAGCTGTTCTTTTTGGTGCATTCGCTTATTAGATACGATAAATAGGTCTTGTGTCCCTTTTTGGTGCCAAAGTCACAGCCGTTTCGGTGCAGCACTTTTTATTTATTCCACCGAATGTGTGAAAGACAATGACTGACGTAACAACTACTTAACATCTGACTGACGTAGCCCAACATCTGCTAATAATTGTATTTGTACCACAACTAGTTAACAATTTTAATTTTATTTTTTTAGATAACACAACTTAAAATTGCCAGTAACCCATTTGCCAAGGGCTTCAGGGACTGTGACCCAGAGGACTGGTGAGTAAAGAAAATTTAATAAAATATACTACTGTAGAATATACACGTAGTGACCCTATTTGCAAATTTAATTTAACTATATACTTTATTAGTAGACCCCCATCACCAAATATTATTTTAAGCGTAATCTTTCTTTATTGGCAAAACATTTTAGAACAGTAGTTTCATAATATACGTATAAACACATGACCATATATCAGCAAAAAGGAATATGAATAGCACATCAATTGCCAAAAGTTGTTGAAAAGTTTTAAGAAAATGAAAGAAGAACAATAAGCTTGTCAGAAAGTGAGAGTGGAAACAAAGACTCTCCTAGCATGGAAAGAAATAAGGGTCTATTCACACTGCGGAATTCCGCCTCAAATTAAAGGCAGTAGACTTCTATGGGATTCCGCACTCCCACGCCCACTTCTGAATTTCCGCTTGCGGAATTCCGCAAGCGGAAATTCAGAAGTGTGAATGGGAGTGCGGAATCCCATAGAAGTCTATGGGCTTTAAAGGGGTATTCCAGGAAAACTTTTTTTTTTTTTTTTACATCAACTGGCTCCAGAAAGTTAAACAGATTTGTAAATTATGAAGAAAGCAGGTAGATGCCAGTGATTAAGAAACTTCACCTTTATTAAATCCACGTTAAAATCATCGACATGGAGAGACTTCAATATGACAAACGATTAAAATCCCAGGAATCAGCGCCAAGCATGACGCGTTTCAGGTCATTTGACCTTTCATCAGATGCAAATTTGTAAATTAATTCTATTAAAAAATCTTAATCCTTTCAATAATCATCAGCTGCTGAAGTTGAGTTGTTGTTTTCTGTCTGGCAACTGTGCTCTCTGCTGACATCTCTGCTTGTCTCGGGAACTGCACAGAGTAGAAGAGGTTTGCTATGGGGATTTGCTTCTAAACTGGGCGGTTCCCGAGACACGTGTCATCAGAGAGCACTTAGACAGAAAAGAACAACTCAACTTCAGAAGCTCATAAGTACTGAAAGATTTTTTACTATAAGTAATTTACAAATCTGTTTAACTTTCTGGAGCCATTTGATATATATAAAAAAAAGTTTTTTTCCTGGATAACCCCTTTAATTTGAGGCAGAATTCCGCAAGCGGAAATTTTGCCGTGTGAATAACCCTAGTGAACACTTAAGAAAACCAGAGCCAACCCCTTTGCGCACTTAGGAACTATCAGAAGGCTAGAATGGCAGACAACGATAATCAAAACTAAATACTAAATATTATTTTACTGAAAGAGTAGTAAATGCTTGGAATACATTTTTTGTGTGGGATAAACCTATATATACCCTTAAACAAAAATATAAAGAAAATAATAGATGGACTAGGTGGTCTTTTTTGTTGACAACCTCCATTGCTTCTATATTAAAGATTAGTATTCTTATATTTATAGCAAGTTACTATCAGACCTTTATATGGGCAGTTTTACAAACTAGGTTAACTGCAACAAGCAAATCTTTAAACAGACACTTGCATCATATTTTCTTAGAGCAAGTGGCTACTTGTTTTAGGCCTCGGTTCATTGTGTTGACACAAGGATATTACAAATTCACTACATAGTGGATAGGAGTAAAATGAGGGTAAGAGGCTACTGGAGGAAAACATGGTTGTTTAAATAGTTGCTGCGTATTTTATTAATATATTTACTACTAAATAATTATATAGCCACAAAACACTGGTGTTAAAAATAATAATGCATTCCTGTCATATGAAATCCTGAGTCATTTATTAATAATTTGGATATAAGAGTTATGAGATGTTGGATAACAACAAGTATCTGGTGTTCTGTAGATGTTTCTTCTTGAATTTCCTTTCTGTCTGACCACAGTGCTCTCTGCTGACACCACTGTCCATTTTAGGAACTGTCCAGAGTAGGAGCAATTCCCCATAGCAATCCTATCCTGCTCCAGAGAGTTCCTAAAATGGACAGAGGTGTCAGCAGAGAGCACTGTGGTCAGACAGAAAGGAAATTCAAAAAGAAAAGAACTTCCTGTGGAGCATACAGCAACTGATAAGTACTGGAAGGGTTAAGATTTTTAAATAGAAGTAATTTACAAATCTGTTTTTCACGCAGTTGATTTAAAAACAAATGTTTTCCAGGGGAGTACCCCATTAAGATGTGCTAAAATCATGTAATGAGAAATAGTTAGAAATAACTTTGTGCGTGACTTTGCAGGCCCAGGAATCACAGACCAGGATCCCTACCACTCATGAGTGCTTTTGCAAGGTCCAGGAATCTAGTCTCATCACCTCCGCAGAATGGAAGCGATAAAGGTCAGTAAAATTGCATAAAACTGCCAAAACATATTGCATTTGTGTAACTATGAACATATTGGATACGGGGAAGAACACATTTCTTCTTAGCCTATGTTTCCATGGCTACATTTATAAGGCTTTGGTCCGTTTTTAGCAGTACACGGCTTCAAAAATAGATCAAAAGCAAAAAAAAAAAAAAAACAAACTGTGAAAACATGGGGGGAATTCATCATTTATGGTCTACTCTCTGTGTAGGTTTAGAACACAAATGTTGGGTTGATTTTACCATTCGTGAGACAACTTCATCAAATGTCGCACGGCCAAATCACCTCAGCATGGTGCCAGTTTAGATGCTTTTGTAGGGCTGGTATGTGGTAGTCTGAGTTAGTGTGTAAAAGAGGTCAAACTTTTGCGAAAAGTCACGCTTGATAAATCACTAACTACTGCGAAAACTTTTCTAAAGCAGTACACAATGTGGTAATGCTCTAAATAAAAAGTTGCAGAAACAGAAAATACCTGCGACAATTTAGGACACAAATTTAGGCAAAAAAAAAACAGCATAAAAAGCTTGATGAATTCCCCCCATAGCCTCTTGCACAAAATGGCTGAAAAGAAGGCTTTAAATACATCAAAAATACTGTGTGTAAACATAGCTTGTTATTAGTATTTTTTTATATTGATACATTGTAGCATTACGTATTGTTGTTTGTTACTTCTGCTATTATTTTTATCCATCTAGCTATACAACAATGCCATTTAAAAGGCTAGAGTTACATATATGCGGCATCCGGCTCCAGCGAAACTGGGTGAAAATTGCCACTACCGATGCCAGAAGTAAATCAGTTGTGCATCATCCGGTGTCCATTGTTTGTGATCGCCGGACAGGGGGAATGCAGCAAGATCTGTTCTCCTGTCTGTGCCGGTCCGGCGAGTCCAATCATCCGGCGTCTAAACTGAGACGCCAGATGATTGTGAATGATTGAGATCAGTTCTTGCTTCATTTTCTCTCCAAAGCATTTCCTGCAGTGCCGAAGGGAAAAAAAAACCTGATGATGCACATATGTAAAGGAGGCCTTAGAAGACCATATAGTTTACGAAAATTAGAGCCTTATTAAATGGGTTCATCCCACTTCAGGAGGGTCTTCTCAAAGAGTTTCCACTGTAGGTACAAATATTCCCGGCTTCCTATATTTTATCCCCTTGCCACAAAACTCAGTTCATAAACGGCATTGCGGCGCAGCAGGGTTATGAAGCGAGCTCAGGAGCTGAGCTCGCATCATACCTGCATGGTCCCGGCTGCTATTAGCAGCCAGGACCCATCACTAATGCCATGGCATTAACTCTTTAGACACGGCGATCAAAGTTGATGCTGCATCTAAAGTGAAAGTGAAAGCTTCCCGGCAGCTCAGTCAGGCTGATCGTCACCATTGCGGTGAAAACGTGATGTCCTGATCAGCTAGGATACATCAGGAGGGTGCCTTACCTGTCTCCTACACGTCCGATCGGCGATTGATTGTTCAAAGTCTGAAATCCAGGCTTGAGCAATCGACCGCAGATAACACTGATCAATGCAATGCAGTGGCATTGATCAGTGTATTTAATCAATGTACTGCATGTTATAGTCCCCTATGGGAGCTATAACATTGCGAAATAAAAGTGTAAAAAAAAAGTTAATAAAGATGATCTAACCCCTTCCCTAATAAAAGTCTGAATAACCCCGTTTTTCCCATAAAAAAACCCAGTGTAAATAAAAATAAACATATATGGTAACGCCGCGTGCGTAAATGTCCAAACTAGAAAAATATATAATTAATTAAACCACATGGTCAATGGCATACACGCAAAAAAAATTCCAAAGTCCAAAATAGCGTATTTTTGGTCACTTTTTATACCATAAAAAATGAATAAAAAGCGATCAAAAAGTCTGATCAAAACAAAAATGGGGCCAATAAAAACTTCAGATCACGGTGCAAAAAATTAGCCCTCATACCGCCCCATATGCAAAAAGATAAAAAAGTTATAGGGGTCAGAAGATGACAATTTTAAATGTATTAATTTTCGCGCATGTAGTTATGATTTTTTCCAGAAGTACGACAAAATAAGGGTACCATTTTAATCGTATGGACCTACAGAATAAAGAGAAGGTGTCATTTTTACCGAAAAATGTACTACGTAGAAACGGAAGCCCCAAAAATTTACAAAACAGCTTTTTTTTCTTCAATTTTGTCACACAATGATTTTTTTTTTGTTTTGCCGTAGATTTTTGGGTAAAATGACTGATGTCATTACAAAGTAGAATTGGTGGCGCAAAAAATAAGTCATATACGGATTTTTTTAGTGCAAAATTGAAAGGGTTATGATTTTTATAACAAAAACAGGACCTCCAATATGATGATGGGATTGAGAGCGCAGAACACCCAGGTAAAAGGAAATTAGGTTTATTCACCCATGATGCAACTCGTTTCACAGATAGACTGCTTCATCAGGCATCTTTGATGCCTGATGAAGCAGTCTATCTGTGAAACACGTTGCATCATGGGTGAATAAACCTAATTTCCTTTTACCTGGGTGTTCTGCGCTCTCAATCCCGTCATCACATTGGAGGTCCTGTTTTTGCTGTATTCTTTCGGACGTGGAGTAGCTGCAGACGCCTTACTATCTATGCCATTATCCATTGTTGCACTTGGTTGAGTGTAACCAGTTGCGGTAAGCGCTCTTTTACCTCTAGCCTAAATTGTGCAACAACGGTATCACACTACGGAGCGCGGCCTATCTTTCATTTCATGATTTTTATAAGGTAAGGAGGAAAAAACTAAAGTGCAAAAACGGAAAAACGCTTGGTCCTTAAGGGGTTACTAGCAGCCTTACATTAAATGCATAGTTCCATCCCGCATGCATTTAGCTTATACAGGTGAAACTCAAAAAATTTGAATATCGTGCGAAAGTCCATTGTATTTCATTAATGCAACTTGAAAAGAAGCATGAAGTGCTCCTAAATCTCCTGCGAGACGGATGCGTTGACCCTGGACTTAATGAAGCACAGTCGACCAACACCAGCAGATGACATGGTGCCCCAAATATCATATATTGGGGATTTGGGGTTTTCATGAGCTGAAAGCCATAATCACCACAATTATGACAAATCACTGCTTGAACTATCTTGATTTGCATGTAATGAGTCTCTCATATATTAGTTTCACCTTTTAAGTTGCATTACTGAGTAAATGAACTTTGCACAATATTCAAATTTTTTGAGTTTCACCTGTATATGAGGAGGTGCAGTATGAATCAGTGTGGACCATGATAGTTTCAGAAAGAAAGGAGTCAGTCAAGTATGTTGTGGAAATATTAACCTTGCTTTATATTGATTTATAAATCCTTGAAATTCCTTTAATGTCACAGAAATCCTAAAATATGACATATAGGTGCGGACAGCTTTAGACAGGGAAACAGAATCACCAGGGTCTATCAGTTCTTCAGCCAAGCCTCCTAGGGATATCAGGACTAACTAGGGTCACTTCTATATTTTAGGCTTTCATTGATACTTTAATGATATTTCATTAAACGCTGCAGTAAAGTTAAAGCCAGAATGCATCTTGTACGATAGAAGAAATACTTTTTCATTTTGCTAAAAAAAATGACCCAACAAATCTCTATATTTCAAGCTAATAATAGTTATATTGCAGGTAATAATAAGTAGAGCTTTATGAGGATTTTCAGAGTGGTGTTAAGCTTTATAGGGGTACTCCACCCCTAGACATCTTATCCCCTATCCAAAGTATAGGGGATAACATGTCTGATCGCGGGGGTCCCGCCGCTGGGGACCCCCGCAATATAGCATGCAGCACCCACCTGTTTCTGGTCAGGAAGCGCTGGAGGGTCTGGGTCCCAACCACGGGAACGGAAGTTCGTGACATCACGACTCCGCCCCCGTGTGACGTCACGCCCCGTCCCCTCAATGCGAGTCTATGGGAGGGGGCGTGACGGCTGTAACAGGTGGGTGCTGCATGCTATATTGCGGGGGTCCCCAGCGCTGGGACCCCCGCGATCAGACATCTTATCTTATCTTATAAGATATCTAGGGGTACTCCACCCCTAGATATCTTATAAGATAAGATAAGATGTCTTATCTTTTTCACTAGATCTTGTATATTAACTTATGTACTAGCTTGTAACACAAAACTTGACATCTTTGGTTCATTCTCCCTGTCTCATCCTGTACTATTAGCATGATAGACTGTACAGTAGCTCTATATACTTGAACTTGGTCACCTCCTTATGCTGTATTTTCCTAGGGAAAGAAATTGGCAGATTTAGTTTTTTTTTTTTTTTTTTTTTTACCACACGCACTGTGGGAGTTTTTCTTGCTACTTACACTTTGGATTTCAAAAGTGTCAGATACTGGTAGATTTTCATGTATTTATTTTCCATTATGCAGAGCAAACATTTCTAGAGACACCAAGGGGGCCCATCCTCTAGAGCACGCTTTGGGTCTGGTCAAATAAATGCAGTCTGTGTTTGTTTAGAGTTACACAACATTAAGAAATTTCAAGCGTGCACATACTTGTCAGTCATTTCTTTTTAGATTTCATCCCTATAAGAATGTCTTGTCAGGAGGACACAGCTTTCAATTTAGCACAATGATAAGGATTGGAGGGTTTTTCCACACAACGGTTCTGTTTTCTAACCTTCCCTGCACTTTGCAGAGTGCTGGAAAATCCACAGCTTACTTTTCAGATAGACGCGCCTGCATTGATAGGAGCTTTTACTCAGAACAATTGCAAAGCTCCCTGTTTATTTTACTAACAGGGTGAATGAACAGCTGATCCATTGAATTCAAAATGGCAATAATAACACATACGGATCTTTTGTATTCTTCCATGAATTTCATTTTAGCTTTGTGTCTCCCTGTTCGGTGCCAGATATAAACTTACCAGGCTTGTAGTATACCATATAGAATAAATAACATAAATGTACTAGAAAATCACTGCGTGGTTAGGAGAGTGTTGTGGGGGTTAGGGGAGCGTGCACACACACACACACACACACACACACACGCACACACAATCTTTTGGAAAAAATGCCACCGTGAATTTTTTCTTTTTACATTTTACTTATTTAATAAATTTTTTTTGTTATTTGTTTATTTTTTTGTTTTAAAAGAAGATGCAAGTCCATTTTTAGGGCCAAAAACGGCCAATAACTACATCCAGAAAAGGCAATTTTTCGGGCCTAATTTTTTGCAGTTTTTTTTTGTTCACACAGTTCTGGCTTAAACTGAGGCTCATTAATAGGTGTGTGAACATAGCATTAATGCAAACTATACATACATTTTTTGCTCTTATCGCCATGGATACATGCTAAAAAATGTACTGTTAGGTAGGACAATCATGACATCTAAACATGTTTATAAAAACAAACTATATATAATATATATGATATTTATTACTGATGCGCATCAGTATGCTTAAAACAATATACTCCAATATTATAGAAAATAATTCAGGGTATGCAAGACCAGTTAAAAAAAAACTACTACTGGTTTTTCCTAACAAGTGCATAGAGAGAATCCATTATAACCATAACTGATGCTTATAAATGAACAGAAATGATATATAATTTTTTTTAACCAAAAGATGTGTAATTACGAAATACAATGTGAGTAGTTTCAATACAGATCTAACCTCATACACTAATTTTTATATTTCCAAAATACCTTTTTTATATATGGTATGTTTTTTTTAATCAGCTAAGTTAGATTATAGCTGTGTATATCTATACTAGAGATTAGATTTATAAATGTCATATAAATAACATTTTTAACTATTACCATTTTCATTGCAGATGGAGACAGAAGAGATTATGAAAGGGATACCAGTGGCACTCCATTACATGGGGACGCAGCCCATCAACAACTTATGTCCAGAGTTCTCAGCCCATCACTTCCTGTGCCCGGTGGACTTGTTCCTCTTAGTACTGGCAGACCCAGTCCTCCCCATGAACTGCGATTGGACCCCCATTCTCAGGGTTCAGAACCTCTGCATCACCATCCATACAAGTACCCAACCAGCTACGATCATTATCTAGGAGCTAAAACCAGACCAACTCCTTATCCTTTACCAAGCATCAGAGGACATGGTTACCACCATCATCATATGAACCCAGCAGCAGCCAATATGTATTCTGCAGCTGGTGCACCTAGCAGTTATGAATATGGACCAAGATAACGGGAGTGAACAATCTCATTGAACAACTATTTAAACTTATTAGACAATGGATGTTTTATGCATGATTTTAATTATTCAGTAGTGTATGCTTTGGATATTACATTACTGCTGAAATGAAAGTTGCTCTCACCCCAAAGTCATTAGGGCAGACGTACAGTTACCATTGTGACTGTGACAGCAACCAACATGCAAGCCGGATCTTCTCCCTAATCCTGCTGGGGCTGTTATGACACTATGTCACTAGAAAGGACACGCTCTGCCAACAGAGGCACTTGAGATGTGTCACTAACCTGCGGTGATGCTGTGCTGGGGGAGGGTGATAAGCACAGAGACTTAGGAGGAGTAAATGGACCTATATACAAGTTCAGCCTTACCAATGCTACTGGAAAAGAATGTGCAGTATCAGCCCGCTCGTCTGCACTGTGAATTAGCCATCCAGACCTATTCACAAAGGGCATTGACTTCTGCAGGGTCAAGTGCACTATTCTTGCTTTAAAGAAGCCATATGCTTTTGTTGTGCTGTTTTCTCGTATTACCTGGAAATAAATGTACAGTATGGTGGGCTCAGTTGCCGATGAGCCTTGAGGTATTAAAATAACTTTTCTTTTTTTTTTTTTTTTTACTTTTGGAGAGTGAAGTTATGGCTGCACTATTTGTGAATGAAACGCACATTGTGTGCTATTAAATACAACTATGCAACTGTGTAGCTTATGTTCCTTCACCATGTCACCAACCACTTTCATAAAACTGTGGATTAGCACACTTGAGCAGTCATGTCGCCAACAGTTACTGTATAGTAAAGCAGCACGCAGCTATGCCCCCCCCCCCACCTAGCTCTACCAGTATAATGTAATGAGACGCTACAAGACGTGTGCTGTGTAAACCCAACTTTTATCCATTTGCGGTGTACTTTTGTAATGTAATTTCCATTACCTTGCAGTTACTCATTTCAGTATGATGCCACCTTGTCAAAGCTTATTTATCAGGTTCTATCTAATGTTTAGACATCTCTCGGTTGGGCTCAAATCAAAGGTTTGTGCCACGGCCACTGGTTTATAAGAAGCCAGTCTAGCACGCTTCTGCAGCCATGAAGTTTTATTTATTGCATTAAACAGAATAAAGCAATTCTTATTTATTTTCCAGATGAGATTGTATGGTAACGTGCCTACATGCAACTAACAATTCATTTCTGCAAGCACTGTAAACTCAAGTGTAGATACATTTGTAGATATGTATGTAGAAAAACAACCTGTTAAACTGAAAAAAGAATGGTTTCTTATAAATGTTATTCTTGTCTTCTTTCGGAATGTGTTCTTTTCGTATACAGTGGAGACAGATGCTCCTAATGGTTAGTAACATGAGATATAGTAGATAACCATTTATACAAGGGGGAAATGTTGCCTTGCAGAGCGTATGGTAAGGTATGCAGCAGGGTGGAGCTGCTATAGAAAAGCTCCATATCACAGTGGGACAGAGCACATTTGTTCAGGTAGCGTGTTCTTCCCCAGTTTGTTTACCCTCATGTCAACTCCAGTAACTACACATATTTTCCATCGGACACAATCTGCACCATCCCTGTGCTGCTGCATTGTAGCACTAGGCCTTAGACCAATATTACATTTAATAGATACAAAACAGTGATCAAAAGTGTAGAAAAAAATATTTTCCCAGTTTTTAATATAAGTTGACAACAGTATAAACAAATATCCACATACAGCACCTACCTGAAATATATGCTATACGATTTTCAATCTATCAATTGTTGGTAAATTTCACCAGCGGTCACCTGTACTGGAAATACATAGGACAGAATTGGCATGTAAAGATTAAAGGGGCCATTAAAGATGATAAAAACATAGCTGCTTTGATTCAGAAACAACACCCCTCTTGTCATCATTTTGCGTGTGGTATTTCAAGCTCCCTGGATAACTCCTTTAAAGGGGTTATCCAGGAAAAAACTTTTTTTTTAATATATCAACTGGCTCCAGAAAGTTAAACAGATTTGTAAATTTCTTCTATTAAAAAATCTTAATCCTTTCAGTACTTATGAGCTTCTGAAGTTAAGGTTGTTATTTTCTGTCTAAGTGATCTCTGATGACACCTGTCTCGGGAACCGCCCAGTTTAGAAGAGGTTTGCTATGGGGATTTGCTTCTAAACTGGGCGGTTCCCGGGACACGTGTCATCAGAGAGCACAGAAAAGAACAACCTTAACTTCAGAAGCTCATAAGTACTGAAAGGATTAAGATTTTTTAATAGAAGTAATTTACAAATCTGTTTAACTTTCTGGAGCCAGTTGATATATAATTTTTTTTCCCCCCTGGATAACCCCTTTAAAGAGGAACTTCAGTTTAGGAAAATCTATCCCCTATCTAAAGGATAGGGAATAACTGTCTCATTGCAGGGGGTCCAACCGCTGGGACTTCCCCGCGAACTCCTGCATGACGCTCTGGAGATCATGGGGGGGTAACAGAGGTCAGAGGTCGTAAATTTACTAAAACTTTTACTAGAATGGGTCTTTATAATAAGCTATAGCTACTTTATTAATAAATAAGTGACTACAGAATCAGACAACGTATGGTCACCCTAGGAGTGCATAGACAAGGAACAAACTACAGAATAACACATTATGACCTGACATACCTAGTCACAACAAGTCACAACCCACCAGAACAATAGAATTTTAACATCTAATGCATATATATGTATGTATACATATATATATATATATATATATATATATATATATTACCGTAGTTAGGAGTAGCCGTATTAGTCCAGTGATGCAAAAAGCAAAATCATCGGTAGTTGCAGTATCTTGTAATATACTGCAACTACCGATGATTTTGCTTTTTTTATATATATATATATATATATATATATATATATATATAGAAGAAAAAAAAATGTTTCAAGTGAAACTCCAGGGGAGATTTCATAATAAATAAAATTGACATGCAAGATTTAAAGGTCCTCTGCACACTACAGATACTTAAAGGGGTATTCCAGTCCAAAAACAAACATTTTTTTTTTCATATCAACTGGCTCATGAAAGTTAAACAGATTTGTAAATTACTTCCAGTACTGATCAGCTGCTGAAGTGGAGTTGTTCTTTTCTGTCTGACTACAGTGCTCTCTGCTGACACCTTTGTCTGTCGCAAGAACTGTCCAGAGCAGGAGAGGTTTTCTATGGAGATTCGCTCCTACTCTGGCAGTTCCTCAGACAGACAGAGGTGTCAGCAGAGAGCACTGTTGTCAGACAGAAAACAACAACTTAAAGGGGTACTCCGGTGAAAACCTTTTTTCTTTTAAATCAACT
This sequence comes from Hyla sarda, assembly GCF_029499605.1. Lineage (NCBI taxonomy): Eukaryota > Metazoa > Chordata > Amphibia > Anura > Hylidae > Hyla > Hyla sarda. The sequence goes on from NC_079189.1 coordinate 439,771,462, forward strand.
GGTGGCAGAAAGTTAAACATATTTCTAAATTACTTACTATTAAAAAATCTTAATCCTTCCTGTACATATTAGCTGCTGAATACCACAGAGGAAATTCTTTTCTTTTTGGAATGCTCTCTGATGACATCACGAGCACCATTCTCTCTGCTGACGTTATTATAATAATAACGCTTTATTTATTGTTGTCCTTAGTGGGATTTGAACCCAAGTCCCCAGCACTGCAAGGCAGCAGTGCTAACCACTGAGCCACCATGCTGCCCTTAGCATACATCTGCTATGCATGGTTGCTAAAATGGACAGAGATGTCAGCAGAGAGCACTGTGCTCGTGATGTCATCAGTGTTCTAAAAAGAAAGGAATTTCCTCTGTAGCATTCAGCAGCTAATAAGTACTGGAAGGATTAAGATTTTTTAATAGAAGTAATTTACAAATATGTTGAACTTTCTGCCACCAGTTGATTTAAAAGAAAAAAAAAAGATTTTCACCGGAGTACCCCTTTAACTTCAGAAGCTGATAAGTACTGGTAGGATTAAGATTTTTTAATAGAAGTAATTTTCTGGAGCCAGTTGTTTTTAACTCGAGAATACTCCTTTAATAGAATGGCTTCTTTTTCTAAGTTTCCAAAATGACATCATTTCCTTCTCAGCAGCTATTGGCTTAACAACTATGGACAACTTTGCATATTTTAGTGCATTGTATGCATTATGTGGAATAAAAGTTTTCCACATTTTCTTTCTGTAGCTCTTATGTATTACAATATACTGCAAGCTGCTTAATTCCGTTCAGTCTAAGTACGAGGGATGCTACAAATAAGTCTGTAAAACGGATCTGAAATACATATTACAGATAACATATCATCAGTATGTCATGAGCATTTCACCTATCTTCCTGTACAATTAATATTTATGTGCTGGACAGAAAATGTAATTATACTTGCATAATAGATGAACATCCTGATGAGATATGTATGCATTGGTATTTTATTCCCTCTCCATAAATCTCAATAGGTGTTTTAAAGGGGTACTCCATTGGCCCAGCGTAATAAACATTTTGTTCCAAACCATGGGTGCGGGGGTTATGACATCACAACCACGCCCCCTCGTGATGTCACACCACGCCCCCTCAATGCAAGTCTATGGGCAGCTGCCACGCCCCTCCCATAGACTTGCATTGAGGGGGCGTGGCATGAAGCGACCTCTGCAGTCCGCACCCAGCGTTCGGAACAAAATGTTACAAACACTGAGGCAATGGAGTACCCCTTTAATTGATCAAAACAACATCTGAAATTAGCACATGCTGCGTTCTTAAGATGTGTGTAATTTATGCGCCCATGTGAGTAACCCCATAGATTATCATTAGCTCTGTATTATGATCTGCTTAAAACAGATGTAATATAAATGCAAAACACATTTGTGTGAAAACAGCCTTAAAGCGTTAGTCCAGACATGTCAAAAGTTTTGATCACATCAAGTCACAGTCCAGAGACCTGCTGCAAAAGTGACTTATAGCAGGTAGTGAAGCCCGCTGCTGCATCTGGACAACGAGTCACAAGTTCATTTTAATGACACTAACACTTTTATCTTGTACATTTACATGAGAAAAGGCTGGAGGATCAGCCAACATGAGGACAGTTGTCAGGATTGAAACTGAAAGGAATCAAGCAACTTGTAGTGTATTGTCGTATGTGTAAGCTGCAGAGAAGTCTAATTAAACATCATTGTGGAGAACCTTTTCCACCGGATGCATGCACTATAAGAAAATGCTAAAGTGTGGCTAACTATTAGGCTATGTTCACACAGAATTTCTGCATGGAATTCCGCATGAAAATTCTGCAGGAATTTATAGCCAAAACATTTCAATGGGATTCAGCTGTCCCATTCACGCAGCAGAATTTCTGCTGCAGGAATTCCATTGAAGTGAATGGGCAATCAATTTCTGCAGAATTTTCATGCAGAATTCCGTACAGAAATTCTGCCATGTGAACATAGCGTTAGTGTATGTTTATGGGCGGATTTAGGCCAGGTTCACATGGCAGAATTACTGCACTGAATTCTGCATGAAAATTTTGCATGAATTTATAGCCAAAACACTTCAAAGGGATTCTGCTGAAGGAACTTCATTGAGATGTATTGGCTATAAATCCATGCAGAATTTTCACGCAGAATTCAGTTCATAAATTCTGCCATGTGAAACTGGCCTTAGGGTGAGGATCTCGCTGAAGTTCCTCAGTGGATCCGCGACATATAAATTAGCATTTATTTTGCATGGAATTGGTTCATGGGACTTTACTTGCGGATTCTGGTAGAATGCAGGTCCTCTGCGGAACCCCAGTGAAGGAAATTAAACTATGTGAACTGAGCAGTAGCCTCCCATTGAATTAACAGGAGGCTGCAGAGTTTCGAAAAATATGTAAAAGCCTGATGACAACTAATGCATTTTGCAGCAGCTTCTGATTCAGTTGAGGCACAATTCTATTTTTGCATAGGGAATCAGGGTGACCGACTTTAGCTAATGATTGGCTAAATGGGCATTTCCTGCATGTCATCAGGTCACTAGGAAGAGGTGAGTAACAGCAGTGGGGGTGAATCAGGCAGGTGAATATTTATTGATTTTACCCCCTGAACAATTTAGAATTTTTCGGTTACCTTTTCTTCTTCCTCACCTGCTAATATCCAGATTATTGTGATGATTTTTTTTTGTAGAACAAGTTGTACTTTCTATTGGCATCCTTCATTTTACCATGTAAAATGTATGTATTATGAAGCCATAAAAAAAAAATTATACGTGGGGGGAAAAAATAATGCAATTTTGTAGGGCAATATTTTTTTTCAGCATCGGCTGTCCGGGCATGCTGGGAGTTGTAGTTTTGAAACCTCTGGAGATCGGCAGGTTGAAGACCACTGCGGCATTTGTCATCATCCAGACCCCCCCTTTTAGTTTTCTACTCACCTCCCCTCGGTGGGAAGGAAGGGTGAGCTGGTCCGGGCCATCTATGCTGCAGGGACCGTCCGGTGGGGAGGATTAGCCAATGCGGGCTGTCCATTTTCACCGGGGGGGGGGCCCTCTTCTCTGCGCTCCGGGCCTGCCCCGGACTAGTGACGTTGCCTTGACGATGACGATCCCTATGCGTGGTTTAGAAAAAAGAAGGCTTAGGGGAGACCTAATAACTATGTATAAATATATCAGGGGACCGTACAGAGATCTCTCCCATGATCTATTTATCGTATTTTTCGCCGTATAAGACGCACTTTCTCTTCCCCAAAACTGGGGGGAAAAGTTGGTGTGTCTTATACGGCGAATACCTGCGGCCATCAATGGCCGGGACCCGCCGCTAATACAGGCCATCACCGATCGCGGTGATGGCCTGTATTAACCCTTAACGTGGCGATCAAAGCTGACCGCCGCGTCTGAAGCGAAAATAACACTAACCCAGCTGCTCAGTCGGGCTGTTCGGGACCGCCGCGGTGAACCGTACAGCTTACAGGACACCGGGAGGGACCTTACCTGCCTCCTCGGTGGCTTCTACGTGCCGGAATCCCCTGCGCCATTGGCTGTCCGGGCATGCTGGCAGTTGTAGTTTTGCCACATCTGGAGGTCCGCAGGTTGAAGACCACTGTTGGGTTCAGAATCTTTATTTTTTTAGATTTAGCACCTATAAATTGGGTGCGTCTTATACGCCGGTGCGTCCTATAGGGTGAAAAATACGGTATACCTAGGACTGTATCAATAACAGGGGGGCATCCTCTACGTCTAGAGGAAAGAAGGTTTCTACACAACCACAGACGGGGGTTCTTTACTGTAAGAGCAGTGAGACTATGGAACTCTCAGCCTGAGGAGGTGGTCATGGTGAACGTTGTAAAAGAATTTAAAAGGGGTCTGGATGCATTTTTGGAGAATAAGAACATTACAGGTTATGGATTCTAGATCTATAGGGACAGAAGGTTGATCCAGGGATCTATTCTGATGGTGGAAGTATGGGAGCGTAATACTAGTATTCTAAGTTTTACTTAAAAGCAACGGATCAATGGAAACATGTGGAAGTATGGCCTTGCCTTTTTTTCAAAATGTAAAAGAAAGTAAGCTATAAGGAGGTTTAAAGAAGGTTATAGGAGCTTTTACACAGACAATTTAAAACACATCTCTGTAGATGGAAAAATAAAAAGTGATAGGTGTCAGAATATGGTGATGCAAAGCAAGTTGTAAAACATAACAAAAGTAATATAAATTGGTTATCAATATAATTTTCCTGGCCCTCAAATTAAAGTTAACATGTAATTTTTACTGCACAGAAAATATTGTACATATAAAAAAAAAAAACCTTAAAAAAAATTTGTACAATTACTTTCACACTACATTTTATTGTAAAATGAGGGGCGTCATTAAAAAGTGCAATTGGACCCACAAAGTACAATCCTCATATGGCTATATTGATGGAAAAATAAAAGGTTATGGCTCCTGGCAGGCAAGAAGGAGAAATGAAAAAAATAAATAAAAAATGAAAAATTGCATGAACATTCCCACCCATTGGTGTCATCTTATTTTTTTTCCGAATAGTAATTATAGAACCAACAATTTTAATTTATGTGACTTTTGAGGATCAATCATACAAAATTAGCAATGTTAACCTCTGGAGGACACAGGACATAAATGTACATCATGGCTGCATGGTACCTAGCACATCTTGATGTATATTTATGTCCTGCGGTGTTTCGATTCGATGAAGGGAGTGCAGGAGCTGTAATTGCTAAATAGACGGTAAGTACAGGGTACTCACAGCTAACGGCGGACATCAGTGATCATTTGGTTGGGGTGATGAGTTGAAATGTCATCCAGAGCCCCCCCCCCCCCTGTACCCCTGTGGACCTGGATTGTTGCTCTGTTAATGCAGTCATGCATTAGTAATGCATATTACTGATCAACTGCTGTACAAGAGCATAGATCTGAACATTAAATGCAATCTAAAAGGTTTTAAAAAAATGTACACAAGCCCCTCCCATTTTACTAATAACAAAAAAATGCTAAAAAATGTACATATTTGGTATCAACACGTGGATTAAAATATAACATTATTGGTCTCGTAAGGTATACAGTGTAAACACAAAATGAATGTGATACCGATTAAAAACTACAGATCACAGCACAAAAAAAAATGAGCCCTCATACCGCCCTGTATAACATATATATGTACAAAAAATAGAAAAGCATGTAAACATGGGTATTACTTTAATCGTATGGACCCACAGAATAAAGATACTGTTTAAATTTTACAGAAAAAGTGAACTTCTTAAAACTTAAAAATTAAAGCAAGATGGTGTTTTGTCTCTATGAAGCCGAGGGGGGAAAATGTAAAAATGAAAATTGAATGCCCTCAAGGTGACAACCTGCTGTGTCCTTAAGGGGTTAAAAAATAAGCAAACAAGGTGTAGGTATACAGCTAGGTGTCATCATCAACGTAAATATGGTACTGAAACCAAATATGTTGAAACTGTGCCCAACTAGGAGCATGCATAAAGAAAATAGGACTGAATCTAGTCCTAAACCGAACCTGCTATAGATAAATGTAATTTAGGCCAAAGGATCGGAGAATATGTAGGAGCAGGGGGTGATCTCTTTTAAATGCAGTAGATGGATTCAGAAGGATTAAAAGGGAGAACATTTGGTTTTCTGACCGGACCAAAAACTGTAGTATACTACGATTTTAGGTCTGGTCACAAAAACGGATACAGGTAAAAAATGAGCCGACTGGATTCACCGTTTGACTCCGTCCGGCTCACTAAAGTAAATGGATTTCAGTGCTGGTCCGGCTGGGGTACAGGAGAGCCCGGTTTACCCCTCTTTCAGCCGGATCCGGCACGCGTAATGTAAAAACGAGGTGTGAATGCAGCCTAATAGAGAGGAGATTGAATACTAATAGGGACAATGGTTCACTGGCGATGTTGTTTCTATGGTAAGTGTGGATATATTCAGTGTATAAGAGGGCACATAAAGCATTTATAAAATGATAATAAAACTTAACTCATTACACTAGACATTTTTGTGTAACTGTAACATGTTGCCCCTGTTTACTATACTGCTTTGAAATTGGGTCCATTATTTTGAAATACCATGTAGAATACCATGTTGAGAGTTACCATTAAGAGTGGTTGCAAAATGCCCTTTATTACTTTAGTGACTGGTCAATACGATAGGATATAACAAGTGCAGAGAACAACTGACCATGAACCCCAATTCTTGGCCACAGATAAGGCAAACCATTTGTCATGAGTCTTCACAGAAATAAATGTAAGCCTCAGAAACAGCTCAATGTGCTTGCTCAGCTATTCCATCTCTCCTGGTACTTATTAAGGGATACAGTATATTCTTCATAAAATGTTATGGTTTTGTGCATAATAACAATTCTCACATACCTATCATTTTACCATAAACTAGATCTTTACAAGGTTATGGAAACTAGAAAACCCATTTGATATTAATTTATTATAAATACTGAGTTAGTAAAGGGATCCTCAGAATTCTTATCTCTTGGCCAGAATGGAAAGCGATTACAAAGAGTACATCTTGCTCCGAGGGCCTGTTCTGTCCAGCATTACAAAGAAAACCCATTGATATAAATGGCACAATGTAATACTCTCCTGAGTATTACATAGTTGTTTTAGTAAATACTTGTATTGCCTTATCTAAGAACCCTTCATTGTGCTGTTCCTCTGTTCTTCTATCATGAAATGTATGAATAAACTGGGTGTTACCATTCCCTTTGGTAAATTGGTGGGCTTCTAAATAGTCAGCACTGATTGGACAGTGTCAGAGTGCTTAGTTACACCCACCCAGCTGTCAATTTATTCATAAATAACATACATTCATAAACTTATTTCTGGAAGAAATAATAGAGGAATGGAACAATGTATTATTTACTAAGACATGTCAGGAGAGGCCACAGGAACTAATTTGCCCTGTGCAGGCACTAAAGGGAAACTAAACACTCAAAAATGACAGCTGATCACAGGCGGTCCCAGAAGGAAGACTATAGGGGGTGCAGGGATAGCAGGGTCCCAAGGCACCTTTGCCCCATAAAAAGACACCAGTATTATAAATGACACAATGAAGATTCAGGGCCTTGTTAAAGATTTTGCATTGGGGCCCACAAGCTACAAGTTACGCCTCTGAGTATGGTCAGCTTATTATAGTAACATAGTTTATAAGGTTGAAAAAAGAGTCCACCTAAAACCCTACTGTGTTGATCCAGAGGAAGCCAAAAAAAAAAAAACCCCATGAGGCTGATGCCAAATGCCCCATGACTGAGGAAAAATTCCTTCCTGACTCCAATATGGCATCAGAATAAATACCTGGATCTGGTTGTAACACCATAAATCTAGTATCTAGTCCAAAACCTATAATTTTATACTTTTCTAGAAGAACATTTAGCCCCCCTTGAACTTGAGTTAGACATCACAACATCATGTGGCAGAGAGCTTCATAGACTCAATGCTCTTACAGTAAAGAATGTAAAGTTTTCCAATGCAGACAACTCTTCTAATGTCACTATAAAGAATGAGGAAAAAAGTCTACTTCAAAAATTGAGTTATCAGGGTGTGAGGAATTTGTAAAAACAAATCTCTGATTCACAGTCCACCATAGGAATGTGCTCAGTTGTGCATTCTCACACAATCTGCTTGCTATGGTTAACTTTTTTTAACTTTTCTTTTGCATTAGTTTTAATAAATCCCAAGCATACTGTTTTAAATGTAAGTCCTGGGGTATACCTTAAAAAATTACTAAAACATGCTAAGTTTAGAAAGGAAATTTATATATATATATATATATATATATATATATATATATATATATTGTTCAAAAAAATTAAGGGAACACTAAGAAAACACATTCTAGATCTGAATGAATGAACTAATCGTATGAAATACTTTCGTCTTTAGATAGTTGAATGTGCTGACAACAAAATCACACAACAATTATCAACGGAAATCAAATTTATCAACCCATGGAGGTCTGGATATGGAGTCACACTCAAAATCAAAGTGGAAAACCACACTACAGGCTGATCCAACTATGATGTAATGTCCTTAAAACAAGTCAAAATTAGGCTCAGTAGTGTGTGTGGCCTCCACGTGCCCGTATGACCTCCCTACAACACCTGGGCATGCTCCTGATGAGGTGGCGGAAGGTCTCCGGAGGGATGTCCTTCCAGACCTGGACTAAAGCATCCACCAACTCCTGGACAGTCAGTGGTGCAACATGGCGTTGGTGGATGGAGCGAGACATGATGTCCCAGATGTGCTCAATCGGATTCAGGTCTAGGGAACAGACAGGCCAGTCCATAGCATCAATGCCTTCCTCTTGCAGGAACTGCTGACACACTCCAGCCACATGAGGTCTAGCATTGTCTTGCATTAGGAGGAACCCAGGGCCAACCACACCAGCATATGGTCTCACAAGGGGTCTGAGGATCTCATCTCGGTACCTAATGGCAGTCAGGCTACCTCTGGCAAGCACATGGAGGGCTGTGCAGTCCCCCAAAGAAATGCCACCCCACACCATTTCTGATCCACCACCAAACTGGTCATGCTGGAGGATGTTGCAGCAGCACAACGTTCTCCACGGCGTCTCCAGACTGTCACGTCTGTCAAATGTGCTCAGTGTGAACCTGCTTTCATCTGTGAAGAGCACAGGGCGCCAGCGGCAAATTTGCCAATCTTGGTGTTCTCTGGCAAATGTCAAACATTCTGCACAGCATTGGGTTGTAAGCACAACTGCCACCTGTGGACATCGGGCTCTCATACCAACCTCATGGAGTCTGACCATTAGAGTGGACACATGCACATTTGTGGCCTGCTGGAGGTCATTTTGCCATGCTCTGACAGTGGTCCTGCTGTTGGGTTGTTGCCCTCCTCCATGTCTCCTGATGTACTGGCCTGTCTCCTGGTACTGCCTCCATGCTCTAGACACTACGCTGACAGACACAGCAAACCTTCTTGCCACAGATCATTATCAGGATGAGATGCAATACCTGAGCCACTTGTGTGGGTTGTAGACTCCGTCTCATGCTACCACTAGAGTGAAAGCACCGCCAGCATTCAAAAGTGACCAAAACATCAGCCAGGAAGCATAGGATCTGAGAAGTGGTCTTTGGTCACCACCTGCAGAATCACTCCTTTATTGGGGGTGTTTTGATAATTGCCTATAATTTCCACCTGTTATCTGTTCCATTTGCACAACAGCATGTGAAATTGATTGTCAATCAGTGTTGCTTCCTGAGTGGACAGTGTGATTTCACAGAAGTGTGATTGACTTGGAGTTACATTGTGTTGTTTAAGTGTTACCTTTATTTTTTGAGCAGTGTGTGTGTGTATATATATATATATATATATATATATATATATATATACATAGTATCGGAATGTCTAATACTTGTCTTTATATAAATATTAATATATATATTATCTTTTGCCCAGTAGTACACCTCATGCAAGATTAAAATAAGGAGGAGTGAATATTTTAGTAGCTTAACGTAAATGCCTCTCTGTGAACACTATTTCTTAAGATATCTTATAGGGGCCAGAACTCAATTTTGGTTGCCTGTTATCATCACTAGGGGAGTTTCTGAGGTTACTGCATACCAGTATTACATTACACATAATTCTACAGTAATACTGTTTGCAGTTAACTCCTAAGCTCCCTCTAGTGGTGGATGCAGGCTGCTAGATATTCATCATTTATCTTTATAGCTATGCTAAGTACATAGCTGAATACAAACAACCACAATAACACCCACAGTGCAGTTAGTTATTATAGTTGTGATGAACACAGAAAAATATAGTCAATAAAAAAAACATATGGAGCTAATATGAAAAGTACATCCAGTTATATACAAGAGTGTAATAATTGAAATGAAAGCACCTTCATCTGCATGTACATTGGATTAAGCTGTCAAATACATGAAGCTAATAAACAAATCTAAAAGTTTCCATGCCATATTTTTCTTTAGCTAAAAAAACCACGTCATATTGTTCAATGTTTGTAAACATTTTTAGCTGAACGTAGGCCATTCTACTCACTGTAACTCTTTACATATTAGCTGCATTGGAAATAGGGGCTCACTAATTAAAAACAGAGACTTGGGGACCACCCAACTTGGATATTGCAACCCCCTCTGGGGAGGTCACAACCCCAGCTTTAAGAACCAGCGGGCGATGACATACGATCCTGGAATATTTTTTCCATAATCTCACTGCATGTTCATCTAGGATTGGTGAGGCTGCATATGCTGGGACCACTGCAAGCAACATATGCTTTTCAGGAAGCCAAGAACCTTTCAGAAAACATTTGACGGATGAAAAAAAATAAATCTATGCAACATTACAGAACACTTCTTGTCTTTCTGTCAAGTAAGAGGAACGTATTGTAAGTCAACAAGAGAAAAAAAAAAACAGGACTTTTTCCTCTCCGAATATTCACTATATTTTATGTGTAATGTAAGTGGGTTTGCTGGCAATGTAGTAAGCTAATAAGCTATATCTAAAATGTCTGTACAACCAGTGTTGTGATGGATATATATGTAGAAGGCTAAAATAATAAGAATGATAAAAGTGTAAAAAAAACAACAAAAAACAAACTGACTGTTGAGTTCAAATAAACATCTACTATCTGACTGTAAGGTATATCAGGAAAAAAATCATTAACTCCCACAGCATAAAGACATGGATGCACAGGAAAGAGAAAACGACTTGTGGGTGCATAGGCCATGGCCATTTAGAATGAAGGAATTTTAAGAACTCTCACTGTATATTTTGACTAGAAACTAATGCCCAGTTGACAAGCTCTACCAGTTTTGGATCCCCTTTTTGTTTTCCTCCCCCACCCTTACACCACATCTTTGGCAGGAAACTGTGCAGTCCTACAAGCCAAGCCTAGCTTGCTCTCAGCGCTCAAATGATTAATGAACCTACAGGACAAGGCTTTTTAAAGAAATGTTTTTCTACCGATCAAGCACTACCAAGGCAAAAAAACATTATTATAGGGAGTGGAGACAGACCCTAGGTAGTCCAGCTTTCTAAACAAGTGTCTAATGTAATGTTTTGGATATATGTAGGAATGAGTGTATATACAGATGTTTGTGTATGCAGTATATGTGCGTGTATATAAGTGTGTGTATACAATCAATTGCATACACACACACACATACACTTACTATAAACACGTCAAAATAAATATGTCACAGGTTCTTCTGAAATATGTTTGCAACTGCAGTGTTGCTAAATTCCATTCAATTCCCATGGATTTCATCAGCATCTTCTTACAGGAAACTTTGCAAGAAGAAAATGTTCACATAGGAAAGATTACCATGTACCGTGTAAGCTCTATCAATAGACCGGACTTATACCTCAGTGGATTACACTTATATGACCCTCAGAATATTAAAGCCTCAAACTTTTTGATACAGTGTCACTAAGCAAGTGCTAGGATTGAACCATCCAGCATAGGATTTTGAAACTAAAAAGGAAGTAAAGCTTATAGTCGGAGGTAGACTTGAAGGCCTTATTCATCCCCACACCACACAACATTTGAGATGTACAGAGCACTATTTCACCTTCCTATTCCTGTGATTGGATTCTATGGGTTGCTTTATCACATGACATAATAAAGTGTTCTATAAAAGTAAAAGTCTTGTATGGAGCACCGTATGACATCACTAGGTATTTCTACAGTTCACCAGTATGAGACCTGTAGCCATTCCTCTGTATGGAGCCTGTAGTTGCTCCCTAGTATGGGACCTGTAGCTGCTCCCTAGTATGGGACCTGTAACCACTCCCTTGTATTAGGACTGCATCTTTTCCCTAGTATTGGACCTGTAGCCACTCCCCTGTATGGGGTTTGTAGCTGTTTTCTAGTATGGGACCCATAGCCACTGCCCTGTATGGGGTTTGTAGCTGTTTTCTAGCATGAGACTCATAGCCACCCCCTGTATGGGGCCTGTAGCTGCTTCCTAGTAAGGGACCCATAGCCACTCCCCTGTATGGGGCCTGTAGCTGCTTCCTAGTATGGGACCCATAGCCACACCCCTGTATGGGGCCTGTAGCTGTTTTCTAGTATGGGACCCATAGGCACTCCCTTGTATGGGGCCTGTAGATGCTCCCTAGTATGGGACCTGTAGCCCCTTCCTTGTATGGGGCCTGTAGCAGCTCCCTAGTATGGAACCTGTAACCACTCTCTAGTATGGAACCTGTTACTAGTCCCTAGTATGGGGCCTGTAAACATTCCCTAGTATGGGGCCTGTAACCATTCCCTAGTATGAGGCCTGTAACCATTCCCTAGTATGGGGCCTGTAACCACTCCCTAGTATGGGACCTGAAACCATTCCCTAGTATGGGGCCTGTAACCATTCCCTAGTATGGGGCCTGTAACCATTCCCTAGTATGGGACCTGTAACCATTCCCTAGTATGGGGCATGTAACCATTCCCTAGTATGGCGCATGTAACCATTCCCTAGTCGGGGGCCTGTAACCATTCCCTAGTCGGGGGCCTGTAACCATTCCCTAGTATGGTGCCTGTAACCATTCCCTAGTATGGGGCCTGTAACCATTCCCTAGTATGGGGCCTGTAACCATTCCCTAGTATGGGGCCTGTAACCATTCCCTAGTATGGGGCCTGTAACCATTCCCTAGTATGGGGCCTGTAACCATTCCCTAGTATGGGGCCTGTAACCATTCCCTAGTATGGGGCCTGTAACCATTCCCTAGTATGGGGCCTGTAACCATTCCCTAGTATGGGGCCTGTAAACATTCCCTAGTATGGGGCATGTAACCATTCCCTAGTATGGCGCATGTAACCATTCCCTAGTATGGGGCCTGTAAACATTCCCTAGTATGGGGCCTGTAACCATTCCCTAGTATGGGGCATGTAACCATTCCCTAGTATGGGGCCTGTAACCATTCCCTAGTATGGGGCCTGTAACCATTCCCTAGTATGGGGCCTGTAACCATTCCCTAGTATGGGGCCTGTAACCATTCCCTAGTATGGGGCCTGTAACCATTCCCTAGTATGGGGCCTGTAACCATTCCCTAGTATGGGGCCTGTAACCATTCCCTAGTATGGGGCCTGTAACCATTCCCTAGTATGGGGCCTGTAACCATTCCCTAGTATGGGGCCTGTAACCATTCCCTAGTATGGGGCCTGTAACCATTCCCAAGTATGGGGCCTGTAACCATTCCCAAGTATGGGGCCTGTAGCCACTCCCTAGTATGGGGCCTGTAACCATTCCCTAGTATGGGGCCTGTAACCATTCCCTAGTATGGGGCCTGTAACATTCCCTAGTATGGGGCCTGTAAACATTCCCTAGTATGGGGCCTGTAACCATTCCCTAGTATGGGGCCTGTAACCATTCCCTAGTATGGGGCCTGTAAACATTCCCTAGTATGGGGCCTGTAACCATTCCCTAGTATGGGGCCTGTAACCATTCCCTAGTATGGGGCCTGTAACCATTCCCTAGTATGGGGCCTGTAACCATTCCCTAGTATGGGGCCTGTAACCATTCCCAAGTATGGGGCCTTTAACCATTCCCAAGTATGGGGCCTGTAGCCACTCCCTAGTATGGGGCCTGTAACCATTCCCTAGTATGGGGCCTGTAACCATTCCCTAGTATGGGGCCTGTAACCATTCCCTAGTATGGGGCCTGTAACCATTCCCTAGTATGGGGCCTGTAAACATTCCCTAGTATGGGGCCTGTAACCATTCCCTAGTATGGGGCCTGTAAACATTCCCTAGTATGGGGCCTGTAACCATTCCCTAGTATGGGGCCTGTAACCATTCCCTAGTATGGGGCCTGTAAACATTCCCTAGTATGGGGCCTGTAACCATTCCCTAGTATGGGGCCTGTAACCATTCCCTAGTATGGGGCCTGTAACCATTCCCTAGTATGGGGCCTGTAACCATTCCCTAGTATGGGGCCTGTAACCATTCCCTGGTATGGGGCCTGTAACCATTCCCTGGTATGGGGCCTGTAACCATTCCCTGGTATGGGGCCTGTAACCATTCCCTAGTATGGGGCCTGTAACCATTCCCTAGTATGGGGCCTGTAACCATTCCCTAGTATGGGGCCTGTAACCATTCCCTAGTATGGGGCCTGTAACCATTCCCTAGTATGGGGCCTGTAACCATTCCCTAGTATGGGGCCTGTAAACATTCCCTAGTATGGGGCCTGTAAACATTCCCTAGTATGGGGCCTGTAACCATTCCCTAGTATGGGGCCTGTAACCATTCCCAAGTATGGGGCCTGTAACCACTCCCTAGTATGGGGCCTGTAACCATTCCCTAGTATGGGGCCTGTAACCATTCCCTAGTATGGGGCCTGTAACCATTCCCTAGTATGGGGCCTGTAACCATTCCCTAGTATGGGGCCTGTAACCATTCCCTAGTATGGGGCCTGTAACCATTCCCTAGTATGGGGCCTGTAACCATTCCCTAGTATGGGGCCTGTAACCATTCCCTAGTATGGGGCCTGTAACCATTCCCTAGTATGGGGCCTGTAACCATTCCCTAGTATGGGGCCTGTAACCATTCCCAAGTATGGGGCCTGTAACCATTCCCAAGTATGGGGCCTGTAGCCACTCCCTAGTATGGGGCCTGTAACCATTCCCTAGTATGGGGCCTGTAACCATTCCCTACTATGGGGCCTGTAACATTCCCTAGTATGGGGCCTGTAAACATTCCCTAGTATGGGGCCTGTAACCATTCCCTAGTATGGGGCCTGTAACCATTCCCTAGTATGGGGCCTGTAAACATTCCCTAGTATGGGGCCTGTAACCATTCCCTAGTATGGGGCCTGTAACCATTCCCTAGTATGGGGCCTGTAACCATTCCCTAGTATGGGGCCTGTAACCATTCCCTAGTATGGGGCCTGTAACCATTCCCAAGTATGGGGCCTTTAACCATTCCCAAGTATGGGGCCTGTAGCCACTCCCTAGTATGGGGCCTGTAACCATTCCCTAGTATGGGGCCTGTAACCATTCCCTAGTATGGGGCCTGTAACCATTCCCTAGTATGGGGCCTGTAACCATTCCCTAGTATGGGGCCTGTAAACATTCCCTAGTATGGGGCCTGTAACCATTCCCTAGTATGGGGCCTGTAAACATTCCCTAGTATGGGGCCTGTAACCATTCCCTAGTATGGGGCCTGTAACCATTCCCTAGTATGGGGCCTGTAAACATTCCCTAGTATGGGGCCTGTAACCATTCCCTAGTATGGGGCCTGTAACCATTCCCTAGTATGGGGCCTGTAACCATTCCCTAGTATGGGGCCTGTAACCATTCCCTAGTATGGGGCCTGTAACCATTCCCTGGTATGGGGCCTGTAACCATTCCCTGGTATGGGGCCTGTAACCATTCCCTGGTATGGGGCCTGTAACCATTCCCTAGTATGGGGCCTGTAACCATTCCCTAGTATGGGGCCTGTAACCATTCCCTAGTATGGGGCCTGTAACCATTCCCTAGTATGGGGCCTGTAACCATTCCCTAGTATGGGGCCTGTAACCATTCCCTAGTATGGGGCCTGTAAACATTCCCTAGTATGGGGCCTGTAAACATTCCCTAGTATGGGGCCTGTAACCATTCCCTAGTATGGGGCCTGTAACCATTCCCAAGTATGGGGCCTGTAACCACTCCCTAGTATGGGGCCTGTAACCATTCCCTAGTATGGGGCCTGTAACCATTCCCTAGTATGGGGCCTGTAACCATTCCCTAGTATGGGGCCTGTAACCATTCCCTAGTATGGGGCCTGTAACCATTCCCTAGTATGGGGCCTGTAACCATTCCCTAGTATGGGGCCTGTAACCATTCCCTAGTATGGGGCCTGTAACCATTCCCTAGTATGGGGCCTGTAACCATTCCCTAGTATGGGGCCTGTAACCATTCCCTAGTATGGGGCCTGTAAACATTCCCTAGTATGGGGCCTGTAACCATTCCCTAGTATGGGGCCTGTAACCATTCCCTAGTATGGGGCCTGTAACCATTCCCAAGTATGGGGCCTGTAACCATTCCCTAGTATGGGGCCTGTAACCATTCCCAAGTTTGGGGCCTGTAACCATTCCCTAGTATGGGGCCTGTAACCATTCCCAAGTTTGGGGCCTGTAACCATTCCCTAGTATGGGGCCTGTAACCATTCCCTAGTATGGGGCCTGTAACCATTCCCTAGTATGGGGCCTGTAACCATTCCCAAGTATGGGGCCTGTAACCACTCCCCTGTATGAGGCCTGTAGCTCCTCCCCAGTATGGGACCTGTCGCCCCATACTACCACCACTCCACCACCTTTGCTACTGTTACTACCAGCCAGGCCTACACATACACAACTCATGATCTCCAAAAAAGGGATATTTTTTTTAGTTTTTCATACAAATGCTATTTCTCCTTCACTTTTCTTGGACATCAATCTTGTTGCAACTTCCAAATGGTAGCATTAATGGAATACTTTATAATGCATTGTGTCTTTACTTGACAGACATGCAGTGTGTGTTTACTTGACAGACACAAAAGCTTACACTACACCCAAAAAGGGAGAAGCCAGGGAGTGCCTGGAAAAAGCCATTGCATCTTCCGATACATCCTTGTCCATTTTAACACCAGAAGGCATCTGCCAACATAAATGGATACTTTCTACACCTATAGTCACCTGCACAAGACTTGGCTTTATTAAAACCAGAAAATCCTTTTGAGGCAATATGGCTATTTTGGCCATGACAAGAGTCACATGCCCAAAAAATTGTTGTCACACTGCAACCCAAAAGTGTCAGCAATAACATTTCAGCAGTCCCAATAAATCCATTAGAGATGTGTCATAGTGCAACCTCTTGACTTAGTGTGGCGCAATCTATACAGTGCAACATAGAGAAACAGACATGGAGATAAAAACCGCTGTGTAGCTCGAGTATTAAAGGGGTACGTCGCCCTTTAAGGCCCTCCAAAGCATAGGAGATAAGCTGTCTGATTGCGGGGGGTCCACCTGCTGGGACCCCCAGTGATCTCTCACCTTGGCATTCTGAATATTTTTGTTCATAACGCCAGGTTTGCTAAGCTTCAGGAGCCGTGGTCATCACGCCCCCTTCAATTAATGTCTATGGGAGGGAATGTGATGACTGTGGTCGCTTGTAATCCGGCAGGCAGTGGAGTTCTAACAAGTGTTCATAACTAAAAATTAAACATAAATGCGAATACTTAACTTTTTAACCCATTTTTCCTATTGGGCCGGGTTTACACATTGTATTTGGGTCCATATTTGGTCCGGATTTTTATAGTGGAAATATTTACACCATTTTCTCTGTTTTAGACCCACTCCCACTATTGGCTAAAATCAGGACCAAAATGATGGCCATATACTCCATACTTTTTCCACAAATATTCATGTTCTGCATGGGGATAGTTGATGAACAGTTATTTGACACTCCAGGCTCAAACTTTAAAGGGGTACTCCGCCCCTAGACTTCTTATCCCCTATCCAAAGGATAGGGGATAAGATGTCAGATTGCGGGGGTCCCGCCACTGGGGACCCTCCGGATCTCGGCTGCAGGACCCACCTGTTGCGGCTTCCGGAAACGCTGGAGGCTTTGTCTCCCGACCACGGTGGCGTGAGACCGTGACGTCACGACTCCGCCCCTGTGTGACATCATGCCCCACCCCTGAATGCAAGTCTATGGGAGGGGGCGTGACAGCTGTCACACCCCCTCCCATAGGCTTGCATTGAGGGGGCAGAGCGTGACGTCACACGGGGGCGGAGCCGTGACGTGACAATGCTCCGGCCCTGTGATCGACAGTAATCAGACCTGGAGCGAACACGCTCCGGGGTCTGATTTTAACAGGGGGCAGCGTGCAAGATCATGGGGGTCCCCATCGGCAAGACCCCCACGATCAGGCATCTTATCCCCTATCCTTTGGATAGGGGATATGATGTCTAAGCGCCGGAATACCCCTTTAAGGTGACTGAAGGTGAGTTTCCAAGAAACTGGCATAGCTGTTTTATGTATGATTTATGCAGCTTGATGTTGCAGCAGGTTTTTCTTTAGGATTTTGATCTGTTGTCATTCATTACAGCTGGGAAAGGATGCAAAAAATCATTCTGGGGAGGATGTGGGATAAAGCTTTCTGTTCTTAGTTCTGCAAATCATATTTACCAGGAGTATACCTGGTTTGCCAGGCAAAGCTTCCTCATCTCTAGTTGGAAGGATTTCCCATTGTATAAATCAGATAGATGCCTATGATGTAGAGCAGTGGTCTTCAACCTGAGGACCTGCAGATGTTTCAAAACTACAACTCCCAGCATGCCCGGACAGCTGAAGGCTGTCCTGGAATGCTGGGAGTTGTAGTTTTGCAACATCTGGAGGTCCGCAGGTTGAAGACCACTGATGTAGAGGAATACAGTAGTGTACATTGTCCATAAAGGTGCGTTATAGTTTTTTTCCCTAGCATGTATACACTGCAGGGAGAGTGCACCCTAATAACTGATTTATAAAAATAGTGGTAGCCAAAGGGGTTAGGTATTTTCTATAAATATTTTCTCAGTGTTTGCTATAAAGTACATACTACATGGTGAAAGACTGCATACTGCATCTATCGGATATACCTTTTTGTTCTTTCCTTTTAATATCTCTGCTTGCTGTCAATAAATAGACACATTCTTGAATACATCCAAAGGCTTCAAATCCATGTCTAGCGGACACAGGTGCACAAGACTGTATGGGTATGGCCGCATGTTTTCTACATGAATAATCTGTAGAAATAAAAATACAGAAATGTGCATGAGATATGAAGAAATTTCATCCACATGCTGCTAGAAAAATCTTGAAAATTTTTATTATTTCTGCACAGAGATTATCAGGCAGTCAATTTATATTTTGGAAATGCTATTTATTGCAGATTTTCCCCATCAATGTCAATACTGTATACTACATATATCACAAACATTAAATATGGCAAATATGGCAATACAAAAATATGTTTTTTAAAGGGGTACTCCACTGGAAAACATTTTCTTTTAAATCAACTGGCTCCAGAAAGTTAAACATATTTGTAAATTACTTCTATTAAAAAATCCCAATCCTTCCAGTACTTTTTAGATGATGTATACTACCGAGGAAGTTCTTTTCTTTTTGAATTTCCTTTCTGTCTGACAACATACTCTCTGCTGACACCTCTGTCCATGTCAGGAACTGTTCGGAGCAAGAGAGGTTTGCTATGATGAGTCAGCAGAGCGTGTTGTCAGACAGAAAGGAAATTCAAAAAGAAAAGAACTTCCTCTGTAGTATAAAGCAGCTGATAAGTACTGAAAGGATTGGGATTTTTTAATAGAAGTAATTTACAAATCTGTTTAACTTTCTGGCACCAGTTGATTTAAAAGAAAATGTTTTCCAGTGGAGTACCCCTTTAAAATACAGCTAAATCTGTCAGCTGTATTTGCTGCTAAAAGCTTTAGATAGCATAAAAGCAAACTGTACCTTTCCTAGAGCTGATGGTGGTTAACAAAAAGTATAAAATCCCCTCTTGGCGGGGCCAAGCTGCCAAAGTGCAACATATTGACACACCTCCTCACATTCCTTCACCTCCCGAACGCTCCTTGACGTACATACAGGGCTTTGAACATCAATGGAGGAGGTGCTGGGTGGTGTGCCAGGCTGTGGCACTTGAGCAGCTTGGATCCACCTCTGTGACACTTGGCTGATTAATCAAAAGGTGATTTTACAAGTTTAGCAACCATTATCAGCTCCAGGAATGGTGAAGTTTACATTTACACCCTAACAGCAAGTGCAGCTCTTAGCGGCAAATACAGCCATGTAAACAATCCATAAAATAAAGCATAGCATTATTTTTGTTGGTTAATAAATGGTAAAAAAATATATAAAATAAATCTAATGGTGAAATTGCAGACCCTCCCTCTGCAACAAAAAAGAATGGCATTTATAGGCACCCTAAAATAGTGTCATTAAAAAATGTCCCACAAAAAACAAGCCCTCATATGGCTAAATGAATAGAAACATTCAAAAGTTAAGGCCCTTGAAACACAGAAATGAAAAATCCAAAGAAAACTTGCAGAGTCCTTAAGGACCAAAATAGCTGTGTCCTCAAGGGGTTAGCCATATAAAATAGATGTACATACGTATGTGAAACTTATTTTGCTGTAGAATGCTGGATTGATTGGACTAGCAGATTTTTCCCATCGAGTGGCTAAACTCTGTAATATTTTTTTAACATTACATATAAAAAAGAACATTTTAAAAAGTTTGTTTTAGCAATAGACATACCACTATGACTATATGTAAACACATATGCACACACATTTTCTAACATTCCTTTTATTATTATAAATGCATATGTGCAAAGTATTACATTCTAGCAAACGGGCATGATGAAAAGCACAGTTCTATGAAAACATTGTTTCATGTGCTAATTAGTAAAAGTCTATAAACTATACTCATTGGAAATAAAAAAACAGCATGCCTCCGGAGTGACAGGCTTAATTTATCATACGGCTCCCATAACAGGGCAAGCCAGCACCACCCATTCCAGATGCAAGCAACTCGCCGACCCGGGCTGCATAATCGCAAGGATGGAATCCTAAAGGGCAACTTTCTAGCACTAATCTATATTTGTCTAAAAGTAAACCATTTTTCATATCTAGTTTCTCATGTTACACTATAAAATATTAATTGTTTAATTTGGGCTACAGAAATACAGACACTAGAACATTAAAGTATACCAAGAAAGGACACCAGTTCTCTAGCTAACCATAGAATACTGTGCGCTTTCAGGTTAAAGGGGTATTCCGGGATTTTTGTTTCATTTAACTGTGCTACAGGGGCTGTAAAGTTCATAGTTCATAATATAGTGTCTGCACCTGTGTTTTATGTTTATTTTTAGCAGCATACAAAATGACTGTCTCATCTTTTCCCAGGTTGCAGTGCAGCCCAAGACATTACATCACTCTTCAGGTGATGAAAGGGGGCAAATCTGGGCTTCAATTGGAGGAGTGACCTTTGGGTGGGAGGGAGATCATTCTCCAAAGGGCTACAGGAAATTGTATTTTCAAGCACAGCACACATGGAAGGGAGCTCAGCTGTGCTGCAATAGGTGGGGTGGCTGATGTGTGGGAGGGAGAAAATATGAGCCCTCATATAGCCCTGTACACGGAAAAATAAAAAGTTATAGGGGTCAGAAGATGACAATTTTAAATGTATTAATTTTCCTGCATGTAGTTTTGATTTTTTCCAAAAGTACGACAAAAATCAAACCTATATAAGTAGGGTATCATTTTAGTCGTATGGACCAACAGGATAAAGTGTCCTTTTTATCGAAAAATTTACTGCATAGAAACAGAAGCCCCCAAAAGTTACAAAATGGCGTTGCTTCCTTAATTTTGTCGCACAGTTATTTTTTCCCCGCTTCGCCGTAGATATTTGGGTAAAATGACTGATGTCAATACAAAGTAGAATTCGTGGTGCAAAAAATAAGCCATCATGTGGATTTTTAGGTGCAAAACTTAAAGGGTTATGATCCTCGCGATCTCCCTGAAGCACCCGGCGCATGTTTAGAACGCCGGCTGCGGTGCCGAAGGCTTGTGATGTCATAGCCACGCCCCCTCAATGCAAGTCTATGGGAAGGGGCGCGTTGGTCGTCACAAGGGGGGGTGTGGCAGTTATATCACGAGCCTCCAGTGCCGCATTGCTAGTCATCAGGTACTGAGCAAACTTTGCTCTGTGTACCGGATGACTGGGGTGCCACAGCAGAGATTGCTGGGGGGCCCAGTGGCAGTATTCCTGCGATCATACATCTTATCCCTTTAAATATAAAGCTATAAAAACTTTTGATATATGGTTTTGCAATTGCTTTTATTGAAAAAAATTCAGTATTTCATACAGAAAAAGCCAGTCAAACAACTGATTCCCTGCTTCCTGGGATACATACCAGCCTGGCTGTGTCCACTCGTCATCACCTACATCATGGACCCACTTCATGATTGACAGGTCTGCAGATCTAAAGCTGCTGTGATTGGCTCCCTCAATGTCTGCGTTAACTTCAGTCTCCTCGTGTGAGGAGAAGGGAGGAGGGGCGGGAGTACACTGCTGCCTGTGAGCAGATGATGAAAGAAGCTGGTGACTGAAGATGGGGACCGAATAGAGGATTTTTTGTTTAAAAAGTAAGTGTCCCTGCATATATATATATATATATATATATATATATATATATATATGTGTGTGTGTGTGTGTGTGTGTGTGTGTGTGTGTGTATATATATATGTTGTAAATCTGTGTTGTCTAGGTAATGTGCATGTGTATTTATAAATTAAGTCAATGTGTGTGTGTATCTAATACAGGGGGACTACAATCATATGTCTCCAGCTGTTGTAAAACTACAACTCCCAGCATGCCTGCACAGCCAAATGATGTGTGGGCATGCTGGGAGTTGTAGTTTTGCAACAGTAGGAGGAACACAGCCTGCAGCAACACTGCTGTAAATCTCTGCGTTTTACCAATCATATGCCTCCAGCTGTTGCAAAACTACAACTCAGTGGATGTGTGGGCATGCTGAGAGCTGTAGTTTTGCAAAAGCTGTAAGCACGCAGTGTGTTTGTATAGCATAAAACCAGAAAGAAAAGGGTTACAGATGCTCACTCCCAAGAACAGTGACTGAGGA
The DNA here is from genome assembly GCF_029499605.1 of Hyla sarda. Lineage (NCBI taxonomy): Eukaryota > Metazoa > Chordata > Amphibia > Anura > Hylidae > Hyla > Hyla sarda. Next base: position 439,794,144 of record NC_079189.1, read on the forward strand.
GAGTGAGGGAGGGGGAGTGGTTATCACCTGAGGAGAAGAAAGGGACCCACCCCCTGCTTCTGGTAAACAACATTAAGGCAATTCAGAAATAAAACAAATTCTGAGAGAAATATAGGTCATAGACACGTAAAAATAGATATGTACATGATCAGGATGAGATACTGAGCAACATATAAAAAATATTATTTTTTGGGTGATCTGACAGGTACGCTTTAAGTCACCTTATGTTGGATAATCCCTTTAACTCTTTAAGAACTTAGGGCCTACCTGTACGCCCTGAGTCCGCTCCATGGCTAATAGCGCGCGGCAGTGATCGCGGTTCCGCATGCTATTAACCCTTTAGACACGGGGTTCAAAGCTGATCACCGCGTCTAAAGTGAAAGTAAAATGCTGCCGGTTAGCTCACGGGGCTGTTTGGCACCGCCACTACATTCCTCCTCACTGTCCGATCGCCGAATGACTGCTTAGTGCCTGAGATGCAGGCATGAGCAGTCAAGCGACAGAATCATTGAGCAATGGTTTCCTATGAGAAACCATTGATCAATGTAAAAGAACAGTTAATGCAGTGTTATAGGCCCCTATGGGGGCTATAACATTGCAAAAAAAAAGTGGAAAAAAAAGTGAATAAAGATCATTTAACCTCTTCCTTAATAAAAGTTTGAATCACCCCCCTTTTCCCATTTAAAAAACAAAACAAAACTGTGTAAATAAAAATAACCATATGTGGTATCGCCGAGTGCGGAAATGTCAGAATGATAAAAATATATAATTAAACTGCACGATCAGTGGCGTAAGCGCAAAAAAATTCCAAAGTCCAAAATAGTGTATTTTTGGTCTATTTTTACAGTGGGGATCAAAAGTTTGGGCACCCCAGGTAAAAATTTGTATTAATGTGCATAAAGAAGCCAAGGAAAGATGGAAAAATCTCCAAAAGGCATAAAATTACAGATTAGACATTCTTATAATATGTCAACAAAAGTTAGATTTTATTTCCATCATTTACACTTTCAAAATAACAGAAAACAAAAAAATTACATCTGCAAAAGTTTGGGCACCCTGCAGAATTTATAGCATGCACTGCCCCCTTTGCAAAGCTGAGACCTGCCAGTGTCATGGATTGTTCTCAATCATCTGGGAAGACCAGGTGATGTCAATCTCAAAGGTTTTAAATCTATGGATAGACCTTAAAAGAGCAGTGCGTGACAGACAGCCCAGAAATCTCCAAGAACTGGAAGACTCTTGGCTGGCTACAAAAAGCGTTTACAAGCTGTGATACTTGCCAAAGATATTATATAAGATAATATAAGATATTAACTCTGCAGGGTGCCCAAACTTTTGCAGACTCCATTTGTTTTGTTTTCTGTTATTTTGAAATTGTAAATCATGGAAATAAAATCTAAATTTTGTTGACATATTATAAGAATCTCTAATCTGTAATTTGATGCCTTTTGGAGATTTTTCCATCTTTCCCTGGCTTCTTTATGCACATTAATACAAATTTTTACCTGGGGTGCCCAAACTTTTGATCCCCACTGTATATCAGGAAAAAATGAATAAAAAGCGATCAAAAAGTCTGAACAATACAAATATAGTACCACTAAAAACTTCAGATCACGACGCAAAAAATGAGCCCTCATACCGCACCATACGCGGAAAAATATAAAAGTTATAGGGGTCAGAAGATGACAATTTTAAACGTATACATTTTCCTTCATGTAGTTATGATTTTTTCCAGAAGTACGACAAAATCAAACCTATATAAGTAGGGTATCATTTTAATCGTATGGATCTACAGAATAAAGATATGATGTAATTTTTACCGAAAAATGTACTGTGTAGAAACGGAAGCCCCCAAAAGTTACAAAATGGCATTTTTTCTTCATTTTTGTCGCACAATAATTTTTTTTCCATTTCGCCGTAGATTTTTGGGTAAAATGACTGACGTCATTACAAAGTAGAATTGGTGGCGCATTAAGAATTGGTGGCGCATACATTAAAGAAGCCCAGAGTTCAATATACAAGAGTTAGCCTATAGTATACTAATCAAACATCTTATTTGGTCTCTGGTTAAGATACATTATTTAGTTTTAGGCAAACTTTATAGGTGTTTATTATGGTCAAATACACATTGTAGAAGATAACCTATGGCGAGGAAATGTTGACCAGTTGCCCATACCAACCAGATTGCTTCTTTTATGTTTAAAAAGGCTTCTGAAAATCCATTGTAATGGTACCTCTCCTTCCATCACTGCCCGGGATCTACAATTGATAGAGCCATTTACCATTGATAGGGTCCGTCAGGTGCCATTGTTTTCTAGCGGGATGTTGCATGATGTTTTTTTCCTCCCGCTATTCTCCTTGGAAAGACGTCACACTGCCGTTTCACAACAGCAGTGAAATATAACTGCATTGATTTGTATGTGGAATCTAATGATTTATCCTAAAAGTCCTCTAAGGGGACCAATATAAAAAAGAATAAAGTAAAAAAAAAAACAGAGTTATAGCTATAGGGAGAGGAGGTAAAAAAAAAAAAAACATTGGCCTGGTCCTTAAAAGGTTATTTATAAATTTACTTACAAGCTTATCCATTTATAAATCAACGCTTACCGTAGCAGCTTTGCAAAAATGTTTTATCAAAATTCTGCTTGTAGTCCACAGCATAGTTTATTTACAATCTGATGTGAGCTATGTGACTGTAATATGACATAAGTAAAAATCTAAAAACTTAATTTGTATTATGTATAATAAAACATGATAATAAGTAAATAAATAAGTAAATAAGACATTATGCACCTCTGGGAGTAATAACAAATTTCACAATTTTGACATGTACAAATAAAACAGGAGCATCATAGCGGGTTGGTCCCGGTGGCTATGAGCAGTGATGCCCGGCATTATCCCCTTAGACATTACATTTAAAGTTGACTGCAGTGTCCAAAATGTAAAAAAAACAACCAAAAAAACACAATCCTGGCTGTTCAGGACCACAGCAGTGAAACTGCAGTGTCTCGATCAGCTGAAAGGATGGCGGGAGGGCCCTTACCTGCCTCCTCGCCTTCCGATCAGTGCTCTTGTGCTCCAGTCAGCCATATCAAGCACCGATAACACTGAGCAATGCTATGGAAAACATTGAACAGTGTATGCAATCCAAGCATTGCATGTAATAGTCCTCTATGGGGACTCGAAATGGTGCAAAAAACAAACAAAAAAAAACATGTTTTTTAATTAGTTAATATGTAAACCCCTTCCCTATTAAAAAAACCCTTTTCCATAAAAATTTTTACAAAAATAAACATAAACATATGAGGTATTGCTGTGTGCTTAACCCCTTAAGGACGCAGCCCTTTTTCACCTTAAGGACTGAGCCCTTTTTCGCAATTCTGACCACCGTCGATTTACGAATTAATAACTCGAAAATGCTTTTACCAAATATTCTGATTCTGAGATAGTTTTTTCGTGACATATTCTACTTTATTTTCGTGGTAAATTTTCAACGTTACTTGCATCATTTTTTGGTGAAAAATCCCAAAATTTCATGAAAATTTTGAAAATTTTGCATTTTCTAACTTTGAAGCTCTCTACTTGTAAGGAAAATGGACATTCCCAATAAATTTCATTTTTATTCACAATCTAGCTGAGTACCCGGCATTGCCCGGTTTTTCCTTCCTAATCCTTGATGGGAAGGAAAATAAGCAAAGGAGGAAGTTTTGACTTCATATCCCGTCCTCATATATTGTTGTCATATCTCAACCAACTATCCCGTCCTCCTATCTCGACCTCCTATCCCGTCCTCATATCTCGACCTCCTATCCCGTCCTCCTATCTTGACCGCCTATCCCTACCTCCTATCCCGTCCTCCTATCCAGAACTCCTCTCCCGACCTCCTATCCAGTTCTCCTATCCAATCCATCTATCCCAACCTCCTATCTCGACCTCCTATCCTGACCTCCTATCCCATCCTCATATCCCCTACTCCTATCACGACCTCCTATCTCGACCTCCTATCCCAATCTCCTATCCCGTCCTCCTATCAAGTCCATCTATCTCGACCTCCTATCCCGTCCTCCTATCCTGACCGTAATATGTGTACCAGGAATTGAAATATTGCCAGCTGTACGGAAGTTATGTGGGAACATACATTTCCCATTGATTTGCATGGGACTTTAAACATAAACCCCGCCCTGGCAAATCGGGGTGGGTAAGGGTTAAATCAGCTATCCTATGTTTGTTGTTGACATATAATTAACATGTGTGCCAAGTTTCATGTTAATATCTTTAGCCGTTTGGACGTGATGCTGGAACATACACACATACATACATACACACACACACGCTGAGTTTTATATATATAGATACAATATGTCCACTTTATGTTGGCATCATAAAATGGACATATTTTTGAAAAAATTAGAGGGCTTCAAAGTAGAGCAGCAATTTTCAAAAATTTCAAGAAAATTGCAAACTCTGAAGGAACCGATATTACAGAACTACAACTCCCAGCATGCCTGGGCAGTCTAGGCATGCTGAGAGTTGTAGTTTTGCAACATCTGGAGGGCTGCCGTTTGGGCACCACTGTAACAGTGGTCTCCAAACTGTGACCCTCCAGATGTTGCAAAACTACAACTCCCAGCATGCCAAGACAGAGTTTCACTTTCATTCCCCCCCCCCCCATCGTAGTTTCCCTACCTAATGCAGGATCCAGCAGTCTCCAGCGAAGATCGGGGGTCCCCAGGCATCTTCTCCTACAGGTACCGGCCTCCATCTTCTCCCCACGTTCCCCTCGACATCCAGGGGTGGGCAGAACAGGGTGGTTGCCATGGCAACCCACTGTCCTGCCCTGCCATTGGTCAGAATCAGTTCTGTCCAATGGCAGGGGATAGGAGGAGATTGCAGCACTGTGACCTCGCTCCTATCCCTCAGGATGATCAGGGCTGTCACTGACAGCTCCGATCATCCCTATTTTTCAGGTGATCGGGTCACCAGAGACCCGATCAGCCTGGAATAGCAGAAAATCGCATGTCTGAATTGGCAGAAAATCGCTGACATGGGGGGGGGTCTCAGGACCCCACTCGGCGAGGTGCTGGGATGCCTGCTGAATGATTTCAGCAGGCATCCCGGTCCCCAACCGGCTAGCGGCGGGGACCGGAATTCCCACGGGCGTATGCATACACCCGGTGTCCTTAAAAGGTTAAATATCTGAACTATAAAAATATGTTAATTAAACCGTACGGTCAATGGTATAAACATAAAAAAATACCAAAGTCAAGAATTGCGTATTTTTGGTCACTTTGTATACCCTAAAAAATATATTAAAAGCGATTAAAGACAGCTTTTTATTTCTACTCAATGTCAACAGTTTTCTATTCTAGCAAGAATTTACTTTTTCAGCAATTTGTGTTCCATGAGATGAGCTCAGACAAGATGAGTTATCTAAAGCCTCCATGTACAACAGTTTGGGCACGCATGACCCTGTCACCGGTACAACAGTGGTTCTTCCCTTCTGGTTGGAAGTAGCCGCTGCATTCTGGGAACACTACACAAAATCTGTAGTTATGTGGATGCTTTGACAAAGTCCACGTCACAATTTGGCCCTTGTCAAAATTACTGAGATGCTTGCCCATTTTTCCTGCTTTCAGTACTTCAACTTCCAGAACTGACTGTTTACTTACTATATCCCTCCCCTCAACAGATAGTGTAATAACTTTACCTGTAAGCATTAAGTTCATAGTTCCGAGCATAACCTCGAAAAATTCAGCTAGTAAAAGCAATTATTGTTAGTAAATTACATATACACACAACTACACAAAGATACCACACAATGTACTTGCTTAGAAAACCTACATCAGTGGTGTGCAACCTGTGGCTCTGAACAGGGTCTAAAGGCATGCTGCGATCTGTAGTTTCACAAGAATTGGACGGCCTCAGGTTAAAGCAGACTGACCGACAATATAGTAGAAGTCAGATGGCTAGGCACCCTATACAGGTCATTTACTAAATCACATTTTTGTAAAACATTGGCAATAACATGCTATGCAATAGGTTGGAACATTAGCACATAAAAGTTAAATCCGCCACTAGTGTTCTGTCATTGCAATGTGAATAATACACAATTTGTTTAACAAAACATAAACCTACCTCTGATCAAAAACCATGATCCAAACCAACAAGAATGTATCTTAGCTGGAAAGGAATAAGGTTATTTATAAACTTTTGACAGCTTTTTGTTGTTTCATGGTATGAATGAATTGATATATTACAATATTACAGAGGACTGATTGTCTATAAATTTGGCTAAACATAGGCAAAACTCACGACTTAACACGTGCCATGAAGCAGAAAGAATGTTCAGAGTGTCAGAGTAGCAAACTCAATGCATATACTCTTTATTTAAAGGGGTACTCATCTGGAATTTTTTTTTTTTTTATCAACTGGTGGCAGAAAGTTAAACCGTTTTGTAAATTACTTCTAGTAAAAAAATCTTAATCCTTCCAGTACTTATCAGTCGCTGTATACTACAGAGGAAGTTCTTTTCTTTTTGAATTTCCTTTCTGTCTGACCACAGTGCTCTCTGCTGACTCCTCTGTCCATGTCAGGAACTGTCCAGAGCAGGATAGGTTTGCTCTGGGGTTTTGCTCCAACTCTGGACAGTTCCTAAAATGGACAGAGGTGTCAGCAGAGAGCACTGTGGTCAGACAGAAGGGAAATTCAAAAAGAAAAGAACTTCCTCTGGAACATACAGCAGGTGATAAGTACTGGAAGGGTTAAGATTTTTTTTATAGAAGTAATTTACAAATCTATTTAACTTTCTGGCACCAGTTGATTGGAAAAAAAATGTTTTCCAGTGGAGTACCCCTTTAATAAATATAATCTGCTGTGTATTGTTGCGTGTATATCCTTAAATCACAGCATTAAAAAACAAAAGAGGGGAGTGGGGGCAAGGTGAAAAATAGGGTATGCGACCACCAAGAGGGACATAATATAGTATAGCCTAGAAAAAAGCCTTGTAAATGTAAGCCAGGAACTCATGCTAATAATAATACTGGAGGTGTACCGAGTGCTTCTCTAGCACTAAAGGGAAGCGCTGCCAGTGGTGGAATATAAAGAGGATTAAGGTCGAGCCTATAGACTCCACATTAGCAGGGTTATGAACTTTTACCTACTACCGGCCTGAAGGATGCTCGGTAGATATGCTCAAAGAGGGAAGAGTAGTCAGGAAGAAACAGACAAATCTGCTGTGAGTTCTCCCAAACGCCCTCATCCCCACTATATCATTCTGTGCCATATGTACCTCTCCTCTAATCTTAGTGCTCCCGCAGGCTTTCTTACCTGAACAGCTGTAAATGCACCTATATAGTGACTGGTGCAAGGGAGCTCCAAGGAAGAGGGAGACTAGGGAAGTGTAACCGTATGGCCTGGAAAACATTCAAAAGCATACATTCTTGAGAATCTAGTCATTTCGCTATTGATACAATAGTCGGAAAGAAAAACAGTTTTACAATGAATTTATTAAAAAGAAAATTCAACTATGACCAAAAAATTTGCACTTCCTTTTAAAACTTTGGAAAAAAGGCCATATAACTTCGAAGTAACTTCTATATAACTATTTACTGTATACATTTTGAGTTTCACCTTGGTTACTACTGTGGTTGCGCTTTAAAATCAAGGTATTTTTTCTTTGCAATATTAACTGACGTTTTGAAAGACAAAATACACTTAAAGGGGTACTCTGCCCCTAGACATCTTATCCCCTATCCAAAGGATAGGGGATAAGATGCTTAAGTGCAAGGGTCCCGCGATCTCGGCTGCGGCACCCCAGACATCCTATGCCCGGAGAAAACTTTGTTCCATGCTGGATGACTGGCAATGCGGGGAGGAGGCCTGTGACGTCATGCCCCCTCCCACAGACTTGCATTAAGGGGGCATGGCCATGATGGGGGCCTGGCATTGAGGGAGCATGGCCGATACATCAAGAGCCTCCTGCACTGCACCCGACGCTCTAAACTAATATCGGGTGCAGCAGGGAGATGGTGGGGGTCCCCAGCGGTGGGACACCCGCGATCAGACATCTTATCCTTTATTCCTTGGATAGGGGATAAGATGTCTAGGGGTGGAGTACCCCTTTAACCACACTAAGTGTTACATAGATAGCCTGTTCTAAATATGCTGTTCAAGATACAGTACAATAAATTACTATATCATAACAGTCTTCAGACTATACTGTTATTGGGATCATCTTTCAGACTTAGATGCAGGAAAGAAGAAAATTAGGGACAATTATCGTCCAAAATGCATGAAGAAAACCATCCATAGTTTGGAGCAGAACATTTCAAGCGGACAAAGCTCTGCTAAACATTATTTATGGAGGGTCATCAGGTTTAGCAAGAGACAAGCTGCATGAGTAGAGAGATTATAATAGATTGTAATAGACTGCTATTTTTCGACACTTCCTCACATATTTCTTTTATTTCTGCACAAAAAAAAAATTCTTTGGTTCAATTCCCTTTCCTGCAAGTTGGAGAAAGATAGTTTGAAACAGATGCACTCTTGAGATAATACAGGCAGAAATTCAATGTCTCTATTTAGTGTGATGCCAAGTCTGCATGCCATCAAAACTCACGGAAAAGGTTTTTCCAAGGAACAGGACAGACAGTGGTCATTATTCTGACCTAGGAGAACACTCGAAAAGCTATTTCAGAGGAGAAAAATGATTTTGCAATTTCAATAATGTAATATATATATATATATATTTTCTCTTGGTGGGAAAACTCAATCCCCAAGATAGTTTGACATAAATAGGAAATAGAAAATACAGAAAATAGGAAATAGTTAACACTGATTTAAGTACAGAAAATAATGCCAATTTTGTTTTTTTAAATGTATTAATGGGTTTTCTGATTTTTCAAAACAATGTTTAATTTACAATATCCATCAAGATAAACAACTAACCTAAAGGGGTACTCCTCTCCTACACATCTTATACCCTATCCAAAGGAGAGTTAAGATGTCTGATTGTGGGGGTCCCGCCGCGATCTCTGCTGCGGCACCCCAGACATCCAGTGCATGGAGCGAACTTCACTCTGTGCCGGATGACTGGCAATGAGGGGCAGAGGCTCGTGATGTCACGGTCCCGCCCCGCTCGTGATGTCACACTCACGCCCACTGAATGCAAGTCTATGGGAGGGGGCGTGATGGCCGTCACGCCCTTCCCATAGACTTGCATTGAGGCTGTGTGGCCGTGACGCCACAAGCCTTCGGCGCTGCACCTGACGCTTTAAACGAACAACGAATGCAGCAGGGAGATTGCGGGGGTCCCCAGCGGATTGTCTCCTTTGTGCAGACCTAAAAAAAAAAGGAATAGAACAACAAAGTTGATTTCTTTGAAAGACAGCACCACACCTGTTGTAAGGTTGTGTGTGGTATTACAACTTGGCTCTATTCACTTCGATGGAAGAGAGCTGCAATACCACACACAATCTGAGGACAGGCATAGTGCTGTTTTTGCTAAAATCTGTTCTGTTATTGTAATCCTGGAAAACCCCTTTAATTGTTTCTTGGCAGCACATGTCCCCATGTTAACAGGGGATGTGCAGCCAATGTTAATGGAGTTGAACACATTTGCTTGAGTGATCATTCACTTACATTCCGACATGAATGTACAGGATGAAACACCAAAACCGAACCGAGAGCATCAGTGTTAGATTAGTTCTATCTAGAAAAAGGAGCTCGATTTTTCATGTGCTTTTCAAAATATTCCCATACACTGGAATAGTCTGGTATGACTTTTCCAGAGAATCTGAGGACTTTGAAAAGCACATGAAAACCAGAACTGCTTATTTTAGAAAGATGGAATCCACCACCAATGATTAGGTTCACTTATCTCTACTCCTAATGACTGGGTCACGTGAAAGTTCCTTTATACGAACACTGATAGAGTAGCACATAGGAAAGATCCACCTCTAGGAGAAGTCTCATGAGGAAAATATCCAGCACATCCAGAGTACTAAAAGTATAAAGTCTTTATTCCAGCTCCGTAGAGATAAAAAGCATGTAACAGCAAGCGATTATGAATAAAAACACTGACACGTTTTGTTAAGTCCTTTGACAAAGGACTTAACGAAACGCGCAAGTGTTTTAATCCATTACCGCTTGCTGTTACAATGAAACCAGGAACAATTTTTCAATAACATTTTTTTTTGCTTCATGAGCAAAAACACAAACAATTCAGATATTTTAGTTTAATAGCTTAAGCCAAATTCAGGAAATAAAAAGATAATAGGGACTTTAGCATGCTGCACTGGCATATCCCACGCAATGGAAAGGACTGCTTGAGAAATCCAAATAAAACAAATCCAGCAAGTCTATTTAATTAAAGAGTGATAAAATTTATAAACAGGCAAGGCCAGCCAAATGTTTTGGGAGCAAATTTACACCCCTCTGCAGTAGCTCAGCACAGCAAGCTTGCAGCTCACAAAGGAATATTGATGTTGCCATCTGGTCTGGGAACTACATGCTGCTTGACTGGCAGTTTGCCCAAAGAGCTGGAGTTTTACACGCAAATTACATTTTTACACATGGATTCCAAGGACCTATTTTACCTTGTTATTGGTTTTGGAAAAGAAAGCAGCTGAAAAATGTCCTGTGTTTAAAAACAGCAGATCATGTGCCGGCTGTGTAGGGAACAGAGGTGGTGAACCTAGTCAAAAATCTAGTTAAAATGGCAATTCCGACCATTAATATACCATTACTGGAAGCCAAACATACATTGCTGGTCACAATAGTTTTCAGCAGTTTTATTACAAATTTATGGTTATAAAACATCATTAGGTTTGTTCACAGATATGACTTCCAATGTTCCGTAAATGTTCAAAGATTACCAACATAATAAAGAAAGGTTGATATTGGCACCAGTGTGGTGCATAAAGCCCAGATGATATGTCCTCTCATCAGGTGGATCAAGATTTACTATTACCTATATATCTTATACGTCATATTCTAGAGTTTCCTAAAAGAGTAACAAAAGCATTTACAAAGCAATGGCTTCTCAATGTGCAAGTACAGTGGGGATCAAAAGTTTGGGCACCCCAGGTAAAAATTTGTATTAATGTGCATAAAGAAGCCAAGGAAAAATGGAAAAATCTCCAAAAAGGCATCAAATTACAGATTAGACATTCTTATAATATGTCAACAAAAGTTAGAGTTTATTTCCATCATTTACAATTTCAAAATAACAGAAACCAAAAAAAAAATGGCGTCTGCAAAAGTTTGGGCACCCTGCAGAGTTAATATCTTGTACTTCCCCCTTTGGCAAGTATCACAGCTTGTAAACGCTTTTTGTAGCCAGCCAAGAGTCTTTCAATTCTTGTTTGAGGCATCTTTGCCCATTCTTCCTTACAAAAGTCTTCCAGTTCTTTGAGATTTCTGGGCTGTCTGTCACGCTCTGCTCTTTTAAGGTCTATCCATATATTTTCAAATTATGTTGAGGTCAGGAGATTGTGATGGCCATGGCAAAACCTTCAGTTTATGCCTCTTGATGTAATCCCCCATGGATTTCGAGGTGTGTCTAAGATCATTATCCATTTGTAGAAGCCATCCTCTCTTTAACTTCAGCTTTTTCACAGATGGCATCAAGTTAGCATCCAAAATTTGCTGAAATTTTATTGAATCCATTTTTCCTTCTACTCGTGAGATGTTCCCTGTGTCACTGGCTGCAATACAACCCCAAAGCATGATTGATCCACCCCCATGCTTAACAGTTGGAAAGAGGTTCTATTCATGAAATTCTGTTCCCCTTCTTCTCCAAATGTACCTTTGCTCATTCCGGCCAAAAAGTTCAATTTTAACCTCATCGGTCCACAGAACTTGTTACCAAAATGCATCAGGCTTGTCTATATGTTCATTTGCAATGTTCAAACGCTGATTTTTGTGGTGAGCATGTAGAAGAGGTTTTCTTCTGATGACTCTTCCATGAATACCATATTTGTACAAGTATCTCTTTATATTGGAGTAGTGTACCACAACTCCAGTGTCTGACAGATCTTTCTGGAGGGATTGTGCAGTCAAACGTGGGTTTTGAATTGTTTTTCTCACAATCCTGCGAGCTGTTCAGTCCGATATTTTTCTTGGTCTTCCAGATCTTGCTTTAACTTCCACTGTTCCTGATGACTGCCATTTCTTAATTACATTCCGAACAGATGATATTGACATCTGAAAACGTTTTGCTATCTTCTTATAGCCTTCTACAGCTTTGTGAGCGTCAACTATTTTCAGTTTCAGATTTCTAGACAACTGCTTGAAGAACCCATGGTGCTGATTGTTGGGGCAAGGGCAGATGAGTCTGGGCATTTAAAACTTTTGAGATTGACATCACCTGGTCTTCCCAGATGATGATTGAGAACAATCCATGACACTGACAGGTCTCAGCTTTGCAAAGGGGGCAATGCATGCTATAAATTCTGCCATTTTTTTGTTTTCTGTTATTTTGAAAGTGTAAATGATGGAAATAAAATCTAGCTTTTGTTGACATATTATAAGAATGTCTAATCTGTAATTTGATGCCTTTTAGAGATTTTTCCATCTTTCCTTGGCTTCTTTATGCACATTAATACAAATTTTTACCTGGGGTGCCCAAACTTTTGATCCCCACTGTAGTAATAAAACATATACAAATCTATAATGGGTTTTCTGGGGATAAACTAATCTCAAATATGGCTGGGGGTGGTATAAAAATCATACTAACTTGCCCTGATCCCTTCCAGCTGCCGTCAGTACATCCGCTAATCATTGGTTCTTCCTTGTTCCTGTTATGTGTCGACCCCACAGTAACTGCCCCCTCCGCCAATCATTAGTCTAGGTGGGTCACCACTGCTGCCAGAAATGGGCTGAATAGGGCAAATCCTGTTGGGATGATGCGTCACAGGAACCAGGAAGAGAAGGGCATTTGGACAGAAAGCGTTGGTTGGGAGAGGTTAGCGTGGCTCTTATTTTTATCCCACCCAAAGCCATATTTTAAAACTTCTACTGTGTTTTCCAAAAAATAAGCCACTCCTGTGGGTGTCCCCTGGGTGCTTACTTGTAGGTAACCTGCTAGATTTATATTACTGTGATTTTATACTATGCTGCAACTACCTGCAGTACTCTCATTAATTATGGTTACCACCTACTGGCAATGCTTGTTCCATATACATGGCTATTAGTTTATTAGCCTTCATGCTACCACTAATATTTATTTGACTACTTTCTTATACTTTACAATTGTGGTGTATGTTGTGAACATTGCTGTGCATGATAATTTTACATTAATTACCCGTAAATTGGGAATCACCCCGCTTATTCTCCTTGCTGCTAGATTCCTCTGTGTATTAAAGGGGTATTCCAGGCAAAAACTTTTTTTTATATATCAACTGGCTCCGGAAAGTTAAACAGATTTGTAAATTACTTCTATTAAAAAATCTTAATCCTTCCAATAGTTATTAGCTTCTCAAGTTTTCTGTCTAACTGCTTAATGATGACGTCACGTCCCGGCAGCTGTGCATGATGGGAAAATATCCCAATAGGAGCTGCACAGCTCCTGGGACGTGAGTCATCAGAAAGCAGTTAGACAGAAAACAGCAACTCAACTTCAGAAGCCAATAACTATTGGAAGGATTAAGATTTTCTAATAGAAGTAATTTACAAATCTGTTTAACTTTCCGGAGCCAGTTGATATATAAAAAAAAGTTTTGGCCTGGAATACCCCTTTAATCATCACTGTATTTTAGACTGTTTTAGACTTTCCTATTTCAATAAAGATTGTCATATCTTTTTTCTACAAATGACTCCAACATTCTTTCTTTTGCTGTATCTGATGAAAACCAGCGGCACCTTAGACTGCGCTCCCTGATACGGTTCAGTCATTGTCCACACAGGTCCAGCGGATCCACATCCTCCGGCCGTTGACACCATATGGAATGAGGAGGAATAAAAATGAGGATAGAAGAGGAATAAAAATGAGGGGAATGGGCAAATGAAGATAATGGCTATCGTGGATATATTAATTTCATATAGTCATTCCCTTTATTTCATATGCCCATGCCCGTACTTATCATAATAAAAATAAGACATCCCCTGAAAATAAACCATGGTGTGTCTTTTTAAATAAAAATAAATATAAGACAGTGTCTTATTTTCGGGGAAACACGATATCTCTGGATAACCACTATAATGTCTAGCATAAATTAGATATTTATAACGTATTGTATTAATAGGTATCAGTAAGCGCATGTTCATACGGTATTGTGCTTCACTACTTACATAAAATGTAATATAATACAAAAAAGTATGAGTTATTGATGAGAAACTGGGAACTTTCCAGATATGTCCTGAGGTCACTCATTGGCTTTTAAAAGGAATCTGTCCCTATGTAGTTCTCCCCACAAACTGCTGTTATATCTGAATAGGTGAAAAAAATGGTGATTCTGAATATTCAGGCCCATAGACTTTCTATGGAGTTTGGCTTTAGTGAAGATAAAACAGCAGGAAAAAAACAGCACTCAGCCGCATGGAAAATGAAAGTTACAATTTAACAGAATTTAGTATTCCAACATCACTTTGTGGTGGCAATAAAACGTTGCCCTCAATAAATTGACAAAACAACATCTGATCTAACTGGATCTGTAAGAACTTGTTACTCTAGCTCTTGGACCGATTAGTTGGTTTTTATTGTAATTACTTGTTTGATAATTAGTATGCTAATGTGCTCTGACCTAGCCTTGTGAACGCTGCTATGACTAATGACCTGATATCTGTCAGTGCTCAAAGGCTGATCATGTAATGTGTGGAGAATGTCAATAAGGGATCTTCATTTTCTTCATATGTCATGATGAGAGCAAACGTTATATCTATCCCCACGAGCATGTTTAGAACAGCTATAAAAATGTCTTCTGTATAACACATACACTCTGGATATACATTAATTAATCTGACATTGACAATTATGGGAGTCAAAAAGAGGGGTGTGGTCAGAATATCATCAGAATCCAAGTATAGGATCACAGACAGTAACCAATAGTCAATAAGATAATATTGAAATCCATTTGAAAACAGATCTGGTATACAATGCTTTTGGAAAGTCTTCAGACCCTTTAACTTTTTTTTCACATTTTGTTATTAAAAATAATTTAATGTAAATACAGAACTTTAGATAAACTTAAAGCGGTACTCCGGTGTAAAACTTTTCTTTTTTAAATCAACTGGTGCCAGAAAGTTAAAGAGATTTTTTAAATTACTTTTATTAAAAAATCTTAATACTTCCAGTACTTATTAGCTGCTGAATACTACAGAGGAAATTAATTTCTTTTTGGAACACAGTGCTCTCTGCTGACATCTCTGTCCATTTAAGGAACTGTCCAGAGCAGCATTTGTTTGCTATGGGGATTTTCTCCTACCCTCAACAGTTCTTAAAATGGACAGAGGTGTCAGCAGAGAGCACTGTGCTCGTGATGTCAGCAGAGAGCTCTGTGTTCCAAAAAGAAAAGAATTTCCTCTGTAGTATTCAGCAGCTAATAAATACTGGAAGGATTAAGATTTTTTTCAACTCTGTTTAACTTTCTGGCACCAGTTGATTAAAAAAAAAAAAATTGTGTTAAGGCACGGATCTAGAGAAGGGTACAAAAAGTATTCTGCTACACTGAAAGCTCCCAAGCGCACAGTGGCCTCCATAATTGCTAAAAGGGAGAAGTTTGGAACAACAGGGACTCCTCATCGAGCTGTCTTCCTCACCAAACTAAGTAATTGTGAGAGAAGAGGCTTGGTAAGAGAGATGATCAAAATGGCCAATGGTCACTTGGCTCAACTCCAAAGATCCTGTGTGCAGATGGGAGGAACTTGCAGAAGGTCAACTGTCGCTGCAGCCCTCCATCTAGGCTTTAAGGCAAAATGGCCAAAAAAAGCCTATACTTAGTAAGAGACACATGAAAGCCTGACTGAAGTAAGCAAGAAAGCAACTAAAGGACTCTCAGACTGTGAGAAACATGATTCTCTAGTCTGATAAAACCAAGATTAAAGTGGTACTCCGCCGCCAGCATCTTATCCCCTGTCTAAAGGATAGGAGATAAGATGTTAGATCGCGGAGGTCCCGCCGCTGTGGACCCCCGCGATCTCCGGTGTGGCACCCCGTCATTAGGCGCACAGGGCGAACTCCGCTCTGTGCCCGACGGCTGGCAAGCCCGCTCCATTCACTTTTATGGGAGAAGGGGTGACGGCTACATGAGGCTGTCACGCCTCCTCCCATTGACATGAATGGAGGGGGCGTGGCGAGAAGTCATGAATGCGAAAGCTGCAAGCTTCCGCGTTCCTGACGCTGCCACTCCCAGCACGGAGATCGCGGGGGTCCTGACGCTTTGGATAGGGGATAAGATGTTTGCAGCCGAGTACCCCTTTAAACGTTTTGACCTCTAAGCATCATGTCTGTAGGAAACCAGGTACTGCTCATCACCTGCCCAATACCATCCTTGCAGTGAAGCATGGTGGTGGCAGCATCATGCTGTGGGGATGCTTTTCAGTGGAGACAGGGAGACTGGTCAGGTTTGAGGGAAAGCTGAATGGAGCATAGATCTCAGACTGGGCCGCAGTTAAACCTTCTAACAAGACAATGACCCTAAGCACCTGTAAGACAACACAGGAATGCCTTAGAGACAACTCTGTACATGTCCTAGAGTGCCCTAGCCAGGGCCCTGACTTCTCTGGAGAGACCTAAAACGGCTGTACACCGATGGTCCCCATCCAACTTGACTAAGATTCAAAGGTTCTTAAGATAAGAGTGGCATAAAATCCCCAAATCCAGCAGTGCAAACCTTTCACCATCATACCCAAGAAGTCTGGAAGCTGCCAAAGATGCTTCAACTAAGTGCTGAGTAAAGGTTCTGAATACTTATCCCATGCAATATTTAAGTTTTTCCTTTCCAATACAATAGCAAAGATTTCTAACGTTCTGTTTTCACTGAATGATGGAGGAACACCACTTTTTTCTTTAAATTTTAGGTCGCATCATAACATAATGTGAAAAAATTGATAGGGTCTAAAGACTTTACAAATGCATTGGTAACTGTCATGGCTACACTATAAACAGAGGTGAGGATGTACATGTGAGCACAGCCTTTTTCATTTCCCAATTTTACCATACTCTCACCTTTAGAGATAGAGGTTGCCTTGTGCAGTTTTACACAAATTTGTAATACCATTGTTTTCAGCTTGCTTAGCCCACATTGTGACTTTCACTCTTCTGGTCCTTTGATCTTGTGGAAAAGGCAACTACTACATAAACTGAGGAAATTGTGCCTTTCAGTAATTTATTTTCTAGTTTTCCTATACTTGTGTAGGACTGAAAATTTGGATGGAAAAAAATTAAAATATTAGTTCTCTGTTTTTTGAGTAAAGATTTTACATCAACAACACAGTGTCCAAAATGCGATTGGCTCTTTGACAACTTTGGCTCATGAGTTCCTTTGGCAGATAACACCATTCTTCAATAACACCTATTAACATTTAACTGCTAAGTCAGAAATAGTTCTTTATAGATCAGGGTAATACCTTGCTGAACGTAGATCTTAAAGGAATACTGTAGTGTAGTACAACATATCCCCTATCCAAATCTGATAGCGGGGGTCTGACCACTGGGAACCCCCTAGCGATCGGACACCCTGCTATCAAAAACGTATCCTCTATCCTTTGGATAGGGAATAAGTTGTATTGCACCAAAGTACTCCAATAATTCCACTAGGAGCCATGTGATCTAAAAGTTCCAAGTACATTGAGGCTACAGTTCATGACGTTTTCTTATTTTCATGAAATAGACCTATAACCATTTTTCCACTGTACAGAAAAAATATAAACTCAGGGTTATGCACTTCCCATATACATTGTTACAATAAAGGATAATATAACAAAATTAAAGGAAAACTGTCAGCCTGTTTACCCACACTAAACCCAATGGGTGAACAGGATTCCATAGAGGGGGCATTTACCTAAATTGGTGCAGTAGGTCCTGAGATACCGGCTCCTGAAGATCCGTTGCTGCATTCAGGGAATTGCGCACTGGAGACGTGGCCCTGCTGGCCGGCCACCTCCGCCTCCCTGTGTCATGTCCTAATACTGCCCTCGATTTTTGAATATTCATATTCTTCAACTCCACATCCTAGTGACGTGAAGTCAAAAGTCACATGGGCGCAGCGCTCTTTCAGCAGAGCACATGCACCATAAGCTTTCTCCCCTGCTCTCAATGCACTGCATACCTATGAGTGAAGCCTCGGTACTCCCAACTTCCGGGTGTGGCGAGGGATTGGCGCATGCGCAGTGACCCTGCACAGAACGCTCGCATTACTCAGAGCTCTCACGTCATGAGGACGTGAGAGCAGGGGGAAAAGCTTACGGCGCATATGCTCTGCCGGGAGAGCACTGCGCCCACATGACTTGTGACTCCACGTCACTAGGATGAATATTGAAATAGCGGGGGCGGTATTAGGATGTGACACGGGGAGGCAGAGGCCTCCAGTGCGCAATTCCCTGAATGCAGCAACAGATCTTCAGAAGCCAGTATCTCTGGACCTACTGGACCAATTTAGGTCCTATTATGGAATCCTATTCCCCCAGTGTATCGGGTTTAGTGTGGGTGAACAGCCTGATAGTTTTCCTTTAAAGGGATCATCTCATAAAACATAGGTAATTGTATGATTACTGGGACCCGCATAATCACTAGAAAGGGAGTCCTAAGCCCCTGTTCTTTCTGAATCCATGACCACAGTGAGTTAGGTTACAGCAATGGTCACGCATGCATCCTGTTACTCCATTTAAATACCCTATTGTGGTTGACCACAGGGCTTGGGACCCATGTTATGATGATTGTTGGGAGTTCCAGTGATGGGTAAATCAATAAGACATTTAGCACATATCCTGTGGATAGGTGAAATTTTTTTTGTGGCATAACTAATTAAACTTTAAGTATATCAATATTTCAAGATACCTCTTTACACATCAACATCCACACATTATAAAAGATGTACGTGCTACGAAACAGAAATCCGGGATTTCGTATTAGCTGCAGCTTTGGTTCACTAAAGTGTCTTTTAGCAATTTCTACACACAGTATGTACAATAAAGACCCTGCTGCTTTTTTAGGTTTGGGAATATATTGACCATAGGCTAATTCTCTGATCTTTTGAGCCGGCAGCCAGAAGTCTTTCTTCAGGAATGATGTGATCTGAAAAGGACACACAGTGCACTGTTGCAGAATGGTATTGGAGAACTGCTAATGGTTTCACTTTCTTCCACCCAAAAATCCGAACACGATAGTCCCAGCCAGCTGTTGCCAAAATCTTCTTGTCCTGACGTATTTTGACATCAGCAATTCCAGGATTGACAAGTTCTTGAGCTTTGTAAATCTTAAGACAAAGAACAAAACGGATTCAAAATTTTTCTTATTTTTTTAAATTTATTTTTATCAAGCATGATGTTGAGACTCTTCAGAAGTTTCAGGTGCACTATTACATCTGTGCTTAACAGGCTGTACACCGCCCTGACCCTCTGCAAGCAGTGATAATGGAGGCTATCCTGATGCTGGCTATTATGGTAATATATTTCAGTATGTCTAGCGCTTGCTGGAATCCAAAAATGTTTTCCTCTATCAGGACTGCAACTGGACTGAAGCCTAAGGTTCTCCTATTGTTATAATGGTTGCTTACTGGAAAACAAAAGCCGTGAGGAACTGTGTCGATTCTACATTATGTCTTTAGCTCAGGTACCTGGAATGTAACATTCCCACATCTGTTTTGCATTATTAATGGATGAGTGGGAAAAGAAAACTGAAATTGCTCCCAATCCCTATCATTTATGTGGGAGGAACATATATTTATTTTATTAATGGTTACTAAAGCCCATTTAGGTAAAAACTATGAGATAAAGCTCATGGAACTGATCAAGTGTCACAAATTTGCTTACAGCTGTGCAGAGGCCTCCATACTGCAAGCGATGAAGTACAAAGCAGAGAAACAGAAATAAAACCATGTTATCCACATGTATTCGTCATCCAGGCTGTAACATCACAACTCATAATATGCAACTGCATTTAACTGGAATTCTGGAATTAGTAAAAAAGTGACACCCAATTTTGCAAATTCATATATATATATATATATATATATTTTTTTTTTTTTTAATCTGGTTTACTTATTTGTAAGTTTCTAAGGAGACATATAAGCAAAATGAGTTTAAAAAGTAAGCTTAAAAGGGGTTTTAGTACGATAATAAATACGAATATTATTATATTGTAAACCTGACCTGCTTTTGTCGGGTTACGCACAATATTGTGTCTGTGACAGATTTATATATTTTTTTTTTGGCACATTGGGTAAAAATAAACCTTTAAACAAAAAAAAAGGGGCATGGCCGGCCAGAAAGGGGCAAGGTCAAATGGAAAAGTAGCGTGTTCTCACATCCCTATCTTTTCATTATTGAAATCACAAAAAATCATGTGAAAATTGCTACCAAGAAAAAGCTGGTCTAAAAACTGTCCTGACCTGTGAATCTTAATAGGAATTAGAGTGGAATCATGTAAGTCGGAAACAACATTCCACACTAATACTCTTAGTAAATCTGGGCCAATATGTGAAACTAAACATCTTCCTAATGTACAAGAATTTCTGAAAATGTACTGTTTGTGCCTTCCCCCATGTGCCTTCTTTGTTTTGCCCTGTTGCCCTTGGAAATAACCATCTCGGGGGCATCCACTGAGTACAACTGCATGTTGCAGGGTCACAGTTTAGAGAAAAAACAAGGAAGTGATCAGATCCATGGGGAGAAAAGCAGGACAGCGATGTAGGACATTTTTACGCAATAATTGCATATTTATATTCTTGTACATAGATGTATGTGGTACACATGAGATTTTACGAACTGTGCTTTGTGGGAAAATCCCTTTAATAAGGCACATGAAAACAACTCTGCCTGGACCTTTGAATTGAAACCAGTCAGTGATGAATTGACAAGTGGATACTCATTGAACTCTTCAGGCTGCAGTATTTTATTAAGAAACGTAAACCAAAAAAATGGAACTTCTTACCTTGAAGTCCTGCTGTTTATCAAGGCTCCAGACATTCAGTATATTCTCAGCCGATCCAGAGACCCCTCTGGCACTGTCGCAGTCAAAGTCAAGGCTCATAACAGGCTCCGTGTGGAACATATACCTACTTATCAACTTGTGCTCCAAGACATTCCATAGGGCTACTGAGCCATCCTCATACCCAACAATGAGCAAAGGGCTACATCCAAAGTTAGGCTAAAAAAATAAAAAATAAAATAAACATTAAATGTTCCCAAACCTGCAACTAACAATTATTTTTTCAATTAATTAATCAGGTAACAATATGGCATCAATCTGACTTTTTTGTGCTTTTTATTACAGTTATTTTTGAAATATGATAAAAAAAACGCAATTATGGCTTTTTTTTTTTTGTTTCCACCATTCAGCATGGGATGAATAATAATATATTTCAATTTTAATAGTTCAGTCTAGTCCGCCCACTGTGATACCAAATAGGTTTAAATGATAATTTTTTTTTATTTTAGGTTTTTTATTTGGAAAAAGGGAAAAGGCATGTGATTAAAATTTTCATTATTAGAGGGGGTTAATTTCTAAAAAGATTTTTTTTTACAATTTTTTAGTCTATGAGACTGTATGAGCAATCATACTTGTATGAGCTTTAAAAAGGTTACTAACCAGCAGCAGAGATTGTTTCACACTGGCTATTAGCGGTGGCCCTCGGCTACTCAAAATAGCAGGGTGCCGCCAGGTATGTAGCAGGCTTTATTCAAGAGCCCGCTCTAAACACCCTTAAAGGGGTATTCCAGGCAAAAACTTTTTCTTATATATCAACTGGCTTCAGAAAGTTAAAAAGATTTGTAAATTACTTCTATTAAAAAATCGTAATCCTTCCAATAGTTTTTAGCTTCTGAAGTTGAGTTGCTGTTTTCTGTCTAACTGCTTTCTGATGACTCACGTCCCAGGAGCTGTGCAGCTCCTATGGGGATATTTTCCCATCATGCACAGCTCCCGGGACGTGACATCATCATTGAGCAGTTAGACAGAAAACTTCAGAAGCTAATAACTATTGGAAGGATTAAGATTTTTTAATAGAAGTAATTTACAAATCTGTTTCACTTTCCGGAGCCAGTTGATATATAAAAAAAGTTTTTGCCTGGAATACCCCTTTAACGCCACTGGTAAGGGGTACAAACTAACCGACTAACAAACATTGTCACGATTCGGCTAGCTGGATGTGGATCCTCTGTGTCAGCGAGGGATTGGCGTGGACCGTGTCGGTGGACCGGTTCTAAGATGCTAAGCGGGATGGTCTTGCTGCGGCGGTAGCAACCAGGTCGTATCCACTGGCAACGGCTCAATCTCGCTGACTGCTGAGAAGGCGTGGGACAGAAGGACTAGGCAGAGGCAAGGTCAGACGTAGCAGAAGGTCGGGGCAGGCGGCAAGGTTCGTAGTCAATATGGATAGCAGAAGATCTGGAAACACAGGCTTTGGACAACACTAAACGCTTTCACTGGCACAAGGCAACAAGATCCGGCCAGGAAGTGCAGGGGAAGTGCGGTAATATAGCCAGGGAGAAGGTGGAAGCTAATTAGGCTAATTGGGCCAGGCACCAATCATTGGTGCGCTGGCCCTTTAAATCTTAGAGAGCTGGCGCGCGCGCGCCCTAAGGAGCGGAGCCGCACGCGCCAGGACATGACAGCTGGGGGCCGGGACAGGTAAGTGACTTGGGATGCGATTCGCGAGCGGGCGCGTCCCGCTATGCGAATCGCATCCCCGCCGGCAATGTCAGTGCAGCGCTCCCGGTCAGCGGGTCTGACCGGGGCGCTGCAGAGAGAGGAACGCCGCGAGCACTCCGGGGAGGAGCAGGGACTCGGAGCGCTCGGCGTAACAGTACCCCCCCCCTTAGGTCTCCCCCTTTTTTTGTCAGGCAATTGCTTCACATGGGACGAGGACACTGGGAGCAATTGTAAGGTTTCCTCAAAGGCAGGCAGTTCAGCAGGAGTGGGAATGGGGAGGGAGGGCAGAGGGTGAAGCTTGGCACGGGGCAGGGTGTCACCAGGACAGGGGCTATGAGGAGGCACGGCACAGTCCTGATAGGCCTTGGGGAGACTAGGAACAGGAGGAGACACTGAGGCCCGACAGACGGGACTGGGAGCAGAGTTGAGGCATCTCTTACGGCAAGCAGGGCCCCAATTCTGGATCTCCCCGGTGGTCCAGTCAAGGGTGGGAGAATGATGCTGGAGCCATGGCAGACCGAGGAGGACTTCAGAGGTACAGTTGGGAAGGACGAACAATTCGATCTTTTCGTGATGGGGTCCAATGCACATTTAGAGAGGTTCTGTGCGGTAACGCACAGTACAGTCCAACTTCACTCCGTTGACGGAAGAAATGTAGAGCGGCTTGACGAGACGGGTCACCGGGATGCAGAACTTATTCACCAAAGAGTCCAGAATAAAATTTCCAGAAGCACCAGAGTCCAAGCAGGCCACGGCTGAGAGGGAGGAGTTGGCAGAAGGAGAAATCCGCACGGGCACAGTGAGACGTGGAGAAGCAGATTTCGTACCAAGAGACGCCACACCCACGTGAGCTGGGTGTGTGCGTGCGTTTCCCAGACGTGGAGGGCGAATAGGGCAATCCACCAAGAAGTGTTCGGTACTGGCGCAGTACAGACATAAATTGTTATCCCTACAACGAGTCCTCTCTTCGTGGGTCAGGCGAGACCGATCCACTTGCATAGCCTCCTCGGCGGGAGGCACAGGGGTAGATTGCAGAGGATACTGTGAGAGAGGTGCCCAGAGATCAAGGTCTTTTTCCTGGCGGAGCTCCTGGTGTCTCTCAGAAAAACGCATGTCAATGCGGGTGGCCAAATGTATAAGTTCTTGCAGGTTGGCAGGAATCTCTCGTGCGGCCAGCACATGCTTGATGTTACTGGATAGGCCTTTTTTAAAGGTAGCACAGAGAGCCTCGTTATTCCAAGATAATTCGGAAGCGAGAGTACGAAATCGGATGGCGTACTCGCCTACTGAAGAATTACCCTGGACCAGGTTCAGCAGGGCAGTCTCGGCAGAAGAAGCTCGGGCTGGTTCCTCGAAGACACTACAGACTTCAGCGAAGAAGGACTGGACTGTGGCTGTGGCAGGATCATTGCGGTCCCAGAGCGGTGTGGCCCAAGACAAGGCCTTTCCAGAAAGAAGGCTCACTACGAATGCCACCTTAGACCGTTCTGTAGGAAATTGGTCCGACAACATCTCCATATGTAGGGAACATTGAGATAAGAATCCACGGCAGAGTCTAGAGTCCCCTTCAAATTTGTCCGGCAGGGACAAGCGGAGGCTAGGAGCGGCCACTCGCTGCGGAGGAGGTGCAGGAGCTGGCGGAGGAGATGGTAGCTGCTGTAGCAGTGGCAGAAGTTGCTGTAACGTGGCGGTCAACTGCGACAGCTGCTGTCCTTGTTGGGCAATTTGCTGCAATTGCTGAGCGACCACCGTGGTGAGGTCAGCGAGACTCGGCAGCGGCACCTCAGCGGGATCCATGGCCGGATCTACTGTCACGATTCGGCTAGCTGGATGTGGATCCTCTGTGTCAGCGAGGGATTGGCGTGGACCGTGTCGGTGGATCGGTTCTAAGATGCTACTGGTATTCACCAGAGCCCGCCGCAAAGCGGGATGGTCTTGCTGCGGCGGTAGCAACCAGGTCGTATCCACCGGCAACGGCTCAACCTCGCTGACTGCTGAGAAGGCGTGGGACAGAAGGACTAGGCAGAGGCAAGGTCAGACGTAGCAGAAGGTCGGGGCAGGCGGCAAGGTTCGTAGTCAATATGGATAGCAGAAGATCTGGAAACACAGGCTTTGGACAACACTAAACGCTTTCACTGGCACAAGGCAACAAGATCCGGCCAGGAAGTGCAGGGGAAGTGAGGTAATATAGCCAGGGAGCAGGTGGAAGCTAATTAGGCTAATTGGGCAAGGCATCCCCGCCGGCAATGTCAGTGCAGCGCTCCCGGTCAGCGGGTCTGATCGGGGCGCTGCAGAGAGAGGAACGCCGCGAGCGCTCCGGGGAGGAGCAGGGACCCGGAGCGCTCGGCGTAACACTTATCCATAATTAAAACTAGGGATGTCCCGATACCGATACTGGTATCGGTGCCGATACTAGCCATTTGCATGGTATCGGGGACTCATTTAATGTCCCCGATACCATGCCGGATACCTGGTGCCGCTCTGCTGCCCCGTTTTTCCATCCTCCGGTCCGAATCATAGTGTTCCATGGAGGAGCATGTGACACACACGTGACTCCGCCTCCTCCTCTGCGCCCAGCGTAACGCTACGCAGGAAGCAGAGTGACGTGTATGTCAAATGCTCCTCCATAGGACGACATGATGCGGACTGGAGGAGAACGGGGCAGCAGAGCGGCAGCACCAGCACCCGACCCGAGGAGGTGAGCTGCCTGCAAGGAGGGGGCTGCTACTAATGTCTAACCGGGGGGCCCTGCTGTCTAAATGGGGGGGGGGGGCTGCTGCTGTCTAAACGGGGGGGGGGGGGGGGCCTCCTGCTGTGTAAACGGGGGGGGGGGGCTGCTGCTGTCTAAGGGGGGGGGGCTGCTTCTGTCTAAAGGGGGGGTTGCTGCTGTCTAAAGGGGGGACCCTGATGGTGTCTAAAGGCTGGGCCCTGCTGCTGTCTAAAGGGGGGCCCTGCTGCTGTCTAAATGGGGGGGGGGCCCTGCTGCTGTCTAAATGGGGTGGGCCTGCTTCTCTCTAAACGGGGGGGTGCTGCTGTCTAAAGGGGGGGCTGCAGCTGTCTAAAGGGGGGCTGCTGCTGTCTAAAGGGGGGCTGCTGCTGTCTCAAGGGGGTGACCTTGATGCTATCTAAAGAGGGGCCCTGATGCTATCTAAAGGGGAGCCCTGCTGCTGTCTAAAGGGGGGGCCCTGATGCTGTCTAGAGGGGGGCCCTGCTGCTGTCTAAAGGGGGGTCCTGCTGCTGTCTAAAGGCGGTGACCCTGATGGTGTCTAAAGGGGGGCCCTGATGCTGTCTAAAGGGGGGCCCTGCTGCTGTCTAAATGGGGGGGGGGGGGGCCCTGCTTCTCTCTAAACGGGGGGGGGGGGGGGTCCTGCTGCTGTCTAAAGGGGGGGGGGCTGCTACTGTCTAAAGGGGGGGGGGGGGGGCTGCTGCTATCTAAAGGGGGGGCTGCTGCTGTCTAAAGGGGGTGACCTTGATGCTGTTTAAAGGGGGGCCCTGATGCTATCTAAAGGGGAGCCCTGCTGCTGTCTAAAGTGGGGGGGGGGCCTGATGCTGTCTAGAGGGGGGCCCTGCTGATGTCTAAAGGGGGGGGCTGTTGCTGTCTAAAGGGGGGGCCCTGCTGCTGTCTAAAGGGGGGGGGCTGCTGCTGTCTAAAGGGGGGGCCTGTTGCTGTCTAAATGGGGGCCCACTGTCTAAAGGGGGGCTGTGGTCTATAGGGGCTGCTACTTATGTCTACAGGGGGGCTGCTGTCTACAAGGGGGGCAGCTGTCTACAGGGGGGGCTGCTACTAATGACTGCTGGGGGGCTGCTGCTAATGTCTGCAAGGGGATACTACCTACTATTAAAGGCAATCTTACAGCAGAGTCACCTGCACTAACTTGAATCTATATGTAGATCGTGCAGGTGACCTGGTTTCTACTGCTGCTCACCATGTGGTCATCGGTCTCACCGCCAATGCAAATTCCCTGTTCTGCCCAATGGAGAAGAGAGAAATCTTGTCTCATACTACAGCAGCCGCCTCCATTGTACACAACAAGGAACCCACATATCAGCACGGTAAGCAGCGTTAGAAACCGGGTCATCCTGGGGTTAGATTCCCTTTAAAATATAAGTACTCGTACTTTGTATCGGCGAGTACTAGAATTACAGTATCGGTACTCGAACTCAGTCTTAAAAAAAATGGTATCGGGACATCCCTAATTAAAACCATTGACAGAGATTTTCATTATCGATTATTATTGACTATGTTGTTTGTTTCAGGCCCTACTACATATAAAGTTATTATGTTACAATAGGTGTAAATGTAGCAATAAACAGTTTTTATTGATGCTGATGCTAGTTAAATTTGTTTATCTGTATGCATCAATCTGCTGGTTGTTACTGACTTTTCAACAACTTCCCTTTATGTGATCCCCTGTGAAATTCCTTACACATTTGTAATCTGTTTCATTTAATTTAAACAATTTCATATGTACAATCAATGAGGGAGGGGTGGGGGAGCGAGGAAGCAAGTATGCTGAGGATCAGCACAGCCTCTTCGACAACTGAGCTCTGAACGTGATCTACTATCTATATACAGTCATGGCCGTAAATGCTGGCACCCCTGAAATTTTTCAAGAAAATGAAGTATTTCTCACAGAAAAGGATTGCAGTAACACGTGTTTTGCTATACACATGTTTATTCCCTTTGTGTGTATTGGAACTAAACCAAAAAGGGAGGAAAAAAAAGCAAATTGAACATAATGTCACACCAAACTCCAAAAATGGTCTGGACAAAATTATTGGCACCCATAACTTAATATTTGGTTGCACACCCTTTGGAAATAATTACTAAAATCAGTGGCTTCCTATAACCATCAATACACAGTTTCCTTTGCAAACTACTCCAGGTCTCTCTTACTGGAAGGGCGCCTTTTCACACGTTCAAGGCACCCAGTGCCAGAGCCAGCAAGAAAAAAAAAAAAAATCATTGAACCTCCACCATATTTCACTATAGGCACTGTGTTCTTTTCTTTGTAGGCATCATTCCGTTTTCGGAAAACAGTAGAATTATGTGCTTTACCAAAAAGCTCTATCTTGGTCTCATCTGTCCACAAGATGTTTTCACAGAAGGATTTTGGCTTACTCAAGTTCATTTTGGCAAAATGTAGTCTCGCTTTTATATGCCTGTGTCAGCAGTGGGGTCCTCCTGGGTCTCCTGCCATAGCGTTTAATTTCATTTAAATGTCGACGGATAGTTCGCGCTGACACTGATGCTCCATGAACCTGAAGGACAGCTTGAATATATTTGGAACTTGTTTGGGGCTGCTTATCCACCATCCTGACTATCCTGCGTTGACACCTTTCATCAATTTTTCTCTTCTGTCCATGCCCAGGGAGATTAGCTACAGTGCCATCGGTTGCAAACTTCATGATAATGTTGCGCACTGTGAACAAAGGCAAATCTAGATCTCTGAAGATGGACTTGTAACCTTAATATTGTTGATATTTTTCTACAATTTTCATTCTCAAGTCCTCAGACAGTTCTCTTCTCCTCTTTATGTTTTCCATGCTTAGTGTGGCACACACAGACACACAATGCAAAAACCAAGTGAACGTCTCTCCTTTTTTATCTGCTTTCAGGTGTGATTTTTAAATTGCCCACACCTGTTACTTGCCCCAGGTGAGTTTAAAGGAGCATCACATGCTTGAAACAATCATATTTTTCCACACTTTTGAAAGAGTGCCATTAATTTTGTCCAGCCCATTTTTGTAGTTTGGTGTGACATTATGTCCAATTTGCTTTTTTTCCTCCCTTTTTTTTGTTTAGTTCCATTACACACAAAGGGAATTATCGTGTGTATAGCTAAATATGTGTTACTGCAATTCTTTTCTGTGAGAAATACTTAATTTTCTAGAAAAATTTCAGGGGTGCCAACATTTACAGCCATGACTGTATATACTACTATATTAGTAGAATATCACATGGTACACATTGAATATTCACCCTAAGATTGATGGGAAATTAGCATATGATACATAGGGCCTAATGTTAGTACAAATGTAAATGATGCTTTGAATGTAGCATAGGGTAAAATGTAGTCTAGAGATAACTATGTAAATATTACTAAAATTACTCGATCTTGATCCTATATCAAACATAGAATACATTTGTAAGCTGAAAAGTAGCAAGGAAAGCCCAATAATTTAAAAGGAGCTACATGTGGCTTGTGACCCCATGCTGTGTGGAGTTCTACACCATATGCTGAACATTCTATCTACTAAACAATGCCAATTTGGAAGGTATAATACTAGCGCAGTGATCTCAAACTGTGGCCCTTCATATGTTGCCAAACTTTAACTCTCAACATCTGGAGGGCTACAGTTTGTGACCACTGTACGTGTGCCAAATGTTGTGCTGTACATCTGCAAATTCAGGTAAGCTGCATGTGGGGACCTCTACTAAAAAAATTATTTTACAGATCTAATAATAAAATACTGTAATAAAATAGTAATCACCTTTGATACCCTACCTAAAAATTGCGCAGTTCAACTATACGGTGTAGGTCTATTAATGCATAACATAAAAAAAACACTTAAAACAAAAACTATATTATTGTACAAAGAAAGCTTAACTTACAATAAAGTAGATTTTTTTTATTCTAAAACCAAAAACTTTTCCTGAACGATTAGCAAGGAGTCGAACCATTACTGTAACCAATCAGATATAATTTGATTAATGATGGCAGAGGTCAAAGGGCATGACACACTGACCAGACACCTCATTTATTTTAGCCTCTGAAATAACTCCAAGGAGATGGAACTTCAGTGGATAAAGTGTCACTTTTCAGAGAAAGGGATTCATCATGTCACTAGAGTGAACCATAATAACCAGTCAGACAGGAACTGGTCAAGCCAAGATAAATATCCCAAGGGAATGTCAGGTTTAAAGCCTTAAATTGTTATGTAGTAAGATTCATGTTCCCTGTACAATGTCTGAATTAATTTGCCCTTGTTATACATTCACAAATATTACATATTATCTAAGGGAACATCTATATTTATCAAAGACCAGATACCAACATCTTTCTCGGAATCCGGCAGTAATTCTGCATTGGACCCATAAATGAAAACAATCTCAGTGGTAAGTAAGGAAGTTTTACATCTATCGTTAAATGGGTTATCTAGGATTACAACTCAGCTCCTTTCACTTCAATGGAACTGTGATGCAGTACCACACACAAACTGAGGAGCAGAGTGGTGCTTTTTCCCCCTCAAATAAAGCAGCTATGTTTTTCTAATACCGGATAACCCTAAAATCTGGAATACGACCTGACTCTGGGAGCTGGGGAAGAGAAAGGTGGGTTCTTACTCTGTCCTCTGCCTTTTTGTTTTGAGCTTATTAGACTCAATAGAAGCCACCAGGTAGAGTTTCTTAAAGAGAGTACTATCGTACAGTTTCACTTATCCCCTATCCAAAGGAGGGAGGGTAAGTTTTAGATCGCGCGTGGGGGGGGGGGGGGGGTCCAATCGCTGGAAACCCCGCAATTTCCTGCACGGCAACCCGGCAGTACCCAGACAGAGGACATGTCCCTGTATCTCCCCTCCATGTATCTCTATGTGTTCAGGTATCTCCAGCTCTCCCATAGAGATACATGGAGGCAGCGTGTTAGCCAACCCTTCGTGTCGGGGTCGACACGTCCCCTTCCTGGGGACTGCCATGCAGGAGATCTCAGGGAGTCCCGGCAGATAGGGGATAAGTTTTACTGCACTGGAATACTCCTTTAAAGGTGTATTCCAGTAAAAAAAAAAATATTTTTTCCCCATATCAACTGGCTCCAGAAAGTTAGACAGATTTGTAAATGACTTCTATAAAAAAAAAAAATCTTATTCCTTCCAGTACTTATCAGCTGCTAAAGTTGAGTTGATCTTTTCTGTCTGACAACAGTGCTCTCTGCTGACACCTCTGTCTCTCTCAGGAACTGTCCAGAGTAGGAGCAAAAGCCCATAGCAAACCTTTTCAGTTCCTGAGACAGACAGAGGTGTCAGCAGAAAGCACTGTTGTCAGACAGAAAAGTACAACTCAACTTCAGCAGCTGATAAGTACTGGACGGATTAAGATTTTTTTTATAGAAGTAATTTACAAATCTGTTTAACTTTCTGGAGCCAGTTGATATAAAAAAAATGTTTTTTTTACTGGAATACCCCTTTAAGTGAGCACTGAGACTATCAGGCAAAGCTCCCAGCCTGAGAAGAGATGGTTATTCCAGGGCATGTGGTAGCCAGGATCATTCAGGTGAACAAAGCTTTGTTTGTAGCCCTGGGTATCCTAGTGAGGGACACTATACACTTACTAGCCACCTTGCTAGTACCGAGTTGGATCTCCTTTTACCTTTAGAACTGCCTTCATTTTTTGTGCATTACTTTCTACAAGGTGCTGAAAACATTCCTCAGAGATTTTTGTCCATATAGACATAATGGAATCACGCAGTTGCTGCAGAGTTGTTGCGACTCTCCACCACATTCCAAAAGTACTCTATTAGATCTGGTGACTGTGGAGGCCATTGGAGTACAGTGCACTCATTGTCATGTTTAAGAAACCAGCTTGAAATGATCAGAGCTTTGTGACATGGTGCATTATCCTGCTGGAAGTAGCCATCAGAAGATGGGTACACTGTGGTCATAAAGGGATGGGCATGGTCAGAAACAATACTCCGGTGCGCCCCTCCCTTCCTCTAGTACTGCACCTGCGCAGTGAGCGCATAGGCAGCGGGAGCGTATGCTCGCTCTGTCAATGCAGGGCGGTGGCGCGCACGTCAGAAGGGGCGCATGCGCTGTGGATGCGCTGTGTCTTACTACACAGCGATCCCAGCGCTGAAAATAGATGATAGGCGTGGTGGCGGCAGGGCTTTGCGAACCCCAAGCCACGCCTATTCGACTGTGCCAGACCGCTGAATAAATGTTTTTTATAAGTTATGGTTAAGGTATGGTTACACTCACGTTATGGACATCTATAACAACATTGGCCCTCATTTACTTAGAAAATCGGGTTGTAAGTCTATGTTGCTTTCTTACCCGACTGCATTTTTCCCCTGGTATTTATTATTATGTCGCATCCTGTTTGTCGTGGGTTTTGTAGGTTTTGGTTTCCAACTCCTCTGAGTTGTCGGGAAAAAAATCCACAACAATTCAACAAATTCGGGTTGGAAACCTTTATAAATACGTGAGAAAGCTCCGAAATGTCGGGTTACGCCCCTTTTTTGGGTTTGGGAGAATCCACATCGGGTCCGTTGGGAAAAAATGTCGCATCGTGCCGCAGACTGGCGCACGATGTCTGCGACATGGCGCAGACAAAGATGCGCCAAAAAAACCCGACAAAAGAGGTCGGGTTTAGAATAGTAAATGAGGGCCATTGTAGTAGTCTGGAGGGCTAAAATCTCATGACAGTTGCTCTTTAACTGCCCGTGCTGCATATCCCAGTCACTACCTATGCTGTCCTTGTGTCAGAACCTTGCATGATCTTAGAGACAGGGTTCCTCTATTTTCTCTAATGACTAGTTTTCATGATATGCACGGTTGTGTAATATGCTTTGAAGACATTTCCACAAATTATTTTTATCAGTAGGTTCATTTTTGAAACTGACACTTATTTAAAACACCTAGAGGATATAAAGCTTTCAACAGCACACTTACAAAACATCATGTACTTTCTAGTTTGTAATTCTAGATCTGTGATTATTCACAAAGTTTCCTTCTCTGAACAATTACATAGTCTATTAAACAATAAATCAGATGCCTAAAAATAAGCTTAATACAAGATGATTGTAAATTGCCGTATATAGTGTGCTGCTCTAATGCTGTTTATTAAAGGGGTAGTCCAGTGGTGAAAAACTTATCCCCTATCCTAAGGATAGGGGATAAGTTTGAGATCGCGGGGGGTCCGACCGCTGGGGCCCCCCGCGATCTCTCTGTACGGGGCCCCGGCTCTCCGCCGAGATAGCGGGTGTCGACCCCCGCACGAGGCGGCGGCCGACACGCCCCCTCAATACATCTCAATGGCAGAGCCGGAGATTGCCGAAGGCAGCGCTTCGGCTCTGCCATAGAGTTGTATTGAGGGGGCGTGTCGGCCGCCGCTTCGTGCGGAGGTCGACACGCCCCCTTCCCGCGGGCTGTCGGGGCTCCGTACAGGAGTTTGCGGGGGGCCCCAGGGGTCGGACCTCCCGCGATCTGCAACTTATCCCCTATCCTTAAGATAGGGGATAAGTTGTAAACCACTGAGTCACCACTGGACTACTCCTTTAACTGTCTTCTACAGTATATACAGACTGCTGTATTAATACCATAAATGGCAATTACAACACAGCCGGTTGCATTGGGGGCATAGGACAATTGGGGTACAGAGTGGCATGTTTGTTCAAGCACTCTTCTGACTTGGTACTATGTTACTGGAGAGTAAGGCTGAATTCACATCGCAATTTTTACATCCGTCTAGTTCATATGATATAATGCTACGGCTAGGTTCACCTGCAAATCATACAAAACTGTATATCAAGTCATATCTATTGACTTACATTGAGTAATCGTATCCAACAAATGCATCAGTTTGAAATCACATCCGATTTTGTCCGATTTTAAACAAGGGGTCATTTTTTTCCGCCCTGAAATCCTATCACAATCATGTACGAATTCTACATAATGTAGCCCTATGTAAATTGTATGAGATTTAATTGGAATAATGACACACAAATTTGATTTGACACATGCGCATTAGCCTTAAAGGGGTACTCCGCCCCTAGACATCTTATCCCCTATCCAAAGGATAGGGGGACGGAGCAGCGTGATGTCATGGCTCCACCCCTCATGACATCACGGCCCGTCCCCTTAATGCAAGTCTATGGCAGGGGACGTGACGACCACCATGCCCCCTCCCATAGACTTGTATTGAGGGGGCGGGCCGTGATGTCATGAGGGGCGGATCCGTGACATAACGATGCTCCGGCCCCTGTATTTCCCGTCATTACGCGCAGAGCAAACTCGCTCTGTGCAGTAATAATCGTGCGGTGCCGCAGCGGCGATCCCGGGGGTCCCCAGCAGCGGGACAGCGGCGATCTGACATCTTATCCCCTATCCTTTGGATAGGGGATAAGATGTCTAGGGGCGGAGTACCCCTTTAAGAATGCTCTAGACATACAATTTTACAAACACATGATTCGATTTTTTTTTTTTTTTAATCGGATGAAAAAGCATAAAATGTTCTACCATAGTATTTTTGGAAACTATATTTATGCAGATCGCCAAACAAATTTTGGCATATGATTGTATAGGATTCCATGGAATCCGTTTTCATTTGATTTTACAATCCGTTATTTAAACTGTAAAATCGTGATGTGAACCCAGCCTTAAAGTGTACCTGTCATTAGCAAAAACTTTTTATACAATGTAGATAATAACATTATAACATTATAGTGAGGAGACCAAATACAGGAAGTATGGGTGGACAAGCAGGGCTCTGTACACTGAGGACAAGCAGGGATCTGTACACTGAGGACAAGCAGGGATCTGTACACTGAGGACAAGCGGGGCTGTGTACACTGAGGACAAGCGGGGCTCTGTACACTGAGGACAAGCGGGGCTCTGTACACTGAGGACAAGCGGGGCTCTGTACACTGAGGACAAGCGGGGCTCTGTGCACTGAGGACAAGCAGGGCTCTGTGCACTGAGGACAAGCAGGGCTCTGTGCACTGAGGACAAGCAGGGCTCTGTACACTGAGGACAAGCAGGGCTCTGTACACTGAGGACAAGCAGGGCTCTGTACACTGAGGACAAGCAGGGCTCTGTACACTGAGGACAAGCAGGGCTCTGTACACTGAGGACAAGCAGGGCTCTGTACACTGAGGACAAGCAGGGCTGCATCCAATCAAAAGACCTGTGGTTTTCAATCAGGGTGCCTACAGCTGTTGCATTAGTTGCAGATTGATCTCTCTCCCACCAAGCGATCCCTCCACCCATTGAAGCAGACAGGCTCCCTGTCATCAGCTGACTAGTGAGTCAGGTCTCGGCCTCATTGCAACCTGAGACAACAGTCAGTTTGTATGCTGTTAAAAATAAATATTGGGGTGGAAATCACATAAGAATTGTGAGAAAACCGTCACACACAGGTAAAGAAACTTTATTATGAACTACACTAACTTTACAGCCCCTGTAGCATAGTCAAATAAAAAAAAAATCCATGAATACCCCTTTAACATATTTTTGTTTTGTCTGATTTATTAGATGGTATATTCTGATTGACCACAATTTTTTGGTCCGGATTCAAAAACGGATTTAAATTGTATCGATTTGTTTTTAACATGACTGTCTATGTAAATCGTACTGTATGTTTCGATTTGTTTAACCATACACAATTTTTTTGTACACATGTCCAGTAGCTTATTAACGGTCTGAAAAGACTGAGAAACATAAAAACACATATGATTTTTTTTTCTTTTAAAAAGAGGACAAAAACATGTGAAAAACCATTATACCATATGTCTGACATATCCAATTATTAGACACATTCAATTTCATTTTTTTTAGCATACAATTTTAAGCAATCCATTTTAACCCCTTAACGACCAGGCCAATTTTCACTGTAGGACCGGAGTGTTTTTTGTACATCTGACCACTGTCCCTTTAAGCATTAATAACTCTGGGATGCTTTTAGCTTTCATTTTGATTCCAAGATTGTTTTTTCTTCTTTATTTTAGTGGTAAATTTTCATCTATACTTGCACCATGCAAATTCCAAAATTTTAGGAATAAATTGAAAATGTTGCATTTTTCTAACTTTGAAGCTCTCTGTCTGTAAGGAAAATGGACATTCCAAATAAATGATATTTTGATTCACAAATACAATATGTCTACTTTAAGTTTGCATCATAAAGTTGATATGTTTTTACTTTTGGAAGACATCAGAGGGCTTCAAAGTTCAGCATCAATTTTCCAATTTTTCACAAAATTTTCAAAATTGGCATTTTTCATGGACCAGTTCAGGTTTGAAGTGGTTTTGAAGGGCTTTCTTATTAGAAATACCCCATAAATGACCCAATTATAAAAAACCGCACCCCTCAAAGTATTCAAAATGACTTTCAGTAAGTGTGTTAACCCTTTAGGTGTTTCACAGGAATAGCAGCAAAGTGAAGGAGAAAATTCAAAATCTTCATTTTTTACACTCGCATGTTCTTGTAGACCCAGTTTTTGAATGTTTACAAGGATTAAAAGGAGAAAAATCCTCTCAAAATTTTTAACCCAATTTCTCTTGAGTAAGAAAATACCTCATATGTGTATGTAAAGTGTTCAGCAGATGCAGTAGAGGGCCCAGAAGGGAAAGAGCGACAATGGGATTTTGGAGAGTGAGTTTTTCTGAAATGGTTTTTGGGGGGGCATGTCACATTTAGGAAGCCCCTATGGTGCCAGAACAGCAGAAACTACAACTCCCAGCATGTATGGTCTGTCAGTGCATGCTGGGAGTTGTAGTTTTGCATCAGCTGGAGGTTTGCCCTCCATGTGAATGTACAGGGTACATTCACACGGGTGGGTTTGCAGCAAGTTTTCTGCTGCAAGTTTGAGATGCGGCAAATTTTCCGCCGCAGCTCAAATTCCCAGCTCAAACTCACTGTAAACCCAACCGTGTGAATGTATCCTAAAAACACTACACTACACCTACACAAAATAAAAAGTAAACACACTACATATACATATACCCCTACACAGTCTTCCCCCCCCCAAATAAAAAAAAAACGTCTTGTATGGCACTGTTTCCAAAACAGAGCCTCCAGCTGTTGAAAAACAACAATTTCCAGTATTGCCGGACAGCCACTGACTGTCCAGGCATGCTGGGAGTTTTGCAACAGCAGGAGACACCCTGTTTGGGAAACACTGCCATGGGGTATTTTTGTGGCAGATTCAAATCCCCAATTTAGGCCTCAAATGCACATGGCGCTCTCTCGCTTTGGAGCTCTGTCGTATTTCGAGGAAACAGTTTAGGGCCACATATAGGGTATCTCCGTACTCAGAAGAAATTGCATTACAAATTTTGGGGGTCTTTTTCTCCTTTTACCCCTTATTAAAAGGTAAAGTTGAGGTCTACACCAGCATGTTAGTGTAAAACAAATTAATTTTTACACTAACATGCTGGTGTTGCCCCATACATTTAATTTTCACAAGCGGTAAAAGGAAAAAAAAGACCCCCAAAATTTGTAACGCAATTTCTCCTGAATATGGAAATAACCCATATGTGGGTGTAAAATGCTCTGCGGACGCACAATAAGACTCAGGAGTGAGAGCGCACTATGTACATTTGAAGTCTAAATTGGTGATTTGCACAGGGGTGGCTGATTTTACAGCGGTTCTGACATAAACGCAAAACAATAAATACCCAGATGTGACCACATTTTCTAAACTACACCCCTCACGGAACGTAACAAGGGGTATGGTGAGCCTTAACACCCCACAGGTGTTTGACAAATTTTCGTTAAAGTTGGATGTGAAAATGAAAAAAAAATAAAAAATTTCACTAAAATGCTGGTGTTACCTTACATTTTTCATTTTCACAAGGGAGAATAGGAAAAAAGCCCCCCAAAATTTGTAACCCCATTTCTTCTGAATAAGAACATACCCCATATGTGGATGTAAATTGCTCTGCTGGTGCACTACAATGCTCAGAAGAGAAGGAGCGCCATTGGGATTTTGGAGAGAGAATGTGTCCGAAATTGAAGGCCATGTGTGTTTACAAAGCCCCCATAGTGCTAGAACCGTGAACCCCCCCACATGTGACCCCATTTTGGAATCTACACCCCTCACGTAATGTAAAAAGGGGTACAGTGAGCATTTACACCCCACAGGTGTCTGACAGATTTTTGGAACAGTGGTCCGTGAAAATGAAAAATTTAATTTTTCATTTGCACAGCCCACTGTTCTAAAGATCTGTCACATGCCAGTGGGGTGTAAATGTTCACTGCACCCCTTATTAAATTCTATGAGGGGTGTGGTTTCCAAAAAGTGGGTCACATGGCACCACGGGGGGCTTTGTAAACGCACATGGCCCCCGACTTCTTTTCCAACCAAATTCTCTCACCAAACGCTCAATGGCGCTCCTTCTCTTCTGAGCATTGTAGTTCGCCCGCAGAGCACCTTACATCCACATATGGGATATTTCCATACTCAGAAGAAATGGGGTTACACATTTTGGGAGGCTTTTTCTCCAATTACCCCTTGTGAAAATGAAAAATTTGGGGTAACATCAGCATCTTAGTGAAAAAAATTAAATTTTTCATTTTCCTGTATAACTTTAGTGGAAATTTGTCAAACACCTGTGGGGTGTTAAGGCTCACTGTACCCCTTGTTACGTTCCTAGAGGGGTGTATTTTCCAAAATAGCATGCCATGTGTTTTTTTTTTTTTGCTGTTCTGGCACCATAGGGGCTTCCTAAATGCGACATGCCCCGCAAAAACCATTTCAGAAAAATTTGCTTTCCAAAAGCTAAATGTGACTTCTTCTCTTCTGAGCATTGTAGTGCACCAGCAGTGCACTTGATGTCCACACATGGGGTATTTCCATACTCAGAAGAGATGGGGTTACAAATTTGGGGTGGCATTTTCTCCTATAACCCCTTGCAAAATGTAAAATTTGGGGGAAACCAGCATTTTTGTGAAAAAAAAATAATTTACACATGAGACTTTAACGAAAAGTCATCAAACACCTGTGGGGTGTTAAGGCTCACTGGACCCCTTGTTACGTTCCTTGAGGGGTGTATTTTTCAAAATAGTATTCCATGTGGTTTTTATTTTTTTGCTGTTCTGGCACCATAGGGGCTTCCTATATGTGACATCCCCCCAAAAACAATTTCAGAAAAATTCACTCTCCAAAATCCCATTGTCGCTCCTTCCCTTCTGAGCCTTGTAGTGCACCTACAGAGCACTTGACATCCACCTATTAGGTATTTCCTTACTCAAGAGAAATTGGGTTAAAAATTTGGGGGGGCTATTTCTCCTTTTACCCCTTGTAAAATTACAAGAACATGAGAGTGTAAAAAATGAAGATTTTGAATTTTCTCCTTCATTTTGCTGCTATTCCTGTGAAACACCTAAAGGGTTAACACACTTTCTGAATGTCATTTTGAATACTTTGGGGGTGCAGTTTTTATAATGGGGTTATTTATGGCATATTTCTAATATGAAGACCCCTCAAATCCACTTAAAAACTGAACTGGTCCCTGAAAAATTCAGATTTTGAAAATTTTGTGAAAAATTGGAAAATTGCTGCTGAACTTTGAAGCCCTCTGATGTCTTCCAAAAGTAAAAACACATCAACTTAATGATGCAAATATAAAGTAGACATATTGTATATGTGAATCAATATATAATTTATTTGGAATATTCATTTAGTTAGAAAAATTTTGGGATTTTTCACCAAGAAAGGATGCAAGAAACGACGGAAATTTACCACTGTGTTAAAGTAGAATATTTCACGAAAAAACTATCTCGGAATCAGAATAATCGGCAAAAGCATCCCAGAGTTATTAATGCATAAAGTGATAGTGGTCAGAATTCCAAAAATGGGCTGCGTCCTTAAGGTGAACAAGGGCTCAGTCCTTAAGGGGTTAAAGGCGTACTCTGTTGGAAAACTTTTATTTTAATTCAACTGGTGCCAGAAAGTTAGACAGATTTGTAAATTACTTCTATTAAAAAATCTTAATAGTTTCAGTACATATTAGCGGCTGTATATTACAGAGGAAATTCTTTTCTTTTTGGATTTCTTTTCTGTCTGACCACAGTGCTGTCCAGAGCAGGAGAAAATCCTCGTAGCAGAGGTGGACAGTTCCTAAAATGGAAGTCAGCAGAGAAAATAATTTCCTCTGTAGTATTCAGCATCTAATAAGTAATGGAAGGATTAAGATTTTTTAACAGAAGTAATTTACAAATCTGCTTAACTTTTTGGCACCAGTTAATTTAAAAAAATGTTTTTCACTGGAGTACCCCTTTATGGACACAGGTCATTTTGGCCTTAAAGCGGTACTCCACTGGAAAACATTTTTTTAAAATCAAGTGGTGCTAGAAAGTAAAACAGATTTGTAAATTACTTCTATTAAAAAATCTTAATGCTTCCAGTACTTATCAGCTGCTGTTATGATCCACAGGAAGTGCTTTTCTTTTTGAATTTCCTTTCTGTCTGACCACAGTGCTCTCTGCTGAAACCTCTGTCCATGTCAGAAACTGTCCAGAGCAGGAGAGGTTTTCTATGGGGATTTTCTTCTACTCTGGACAGTTCCTAAAATGGACAGAGGTGTCAGCAGAGAGCACTGTGGTCAGACAAAGTAAATAAAAAATAAAGCATTTCCTGTGCAGCATAAAGCAGCTGATTAGTACTGGAAGGATTAAGAATTTTTAATAGAAGTACCGTAATTTACAAATCTGTTTAATTTTCTGGCACCAGTTAATAAAAAAAAAAAAATTAAATGTTTTTTTTCCAGTGGAGTACCCCTTTTGAGGACACTTATTTTAGATTTTTTGTTTTTTCTTTCTCGTGTTTTAAGAGCCATAACTCCTTTATATTTCCATCCACAGACCCATACGTGAGCTTGTTTTTTTACACGACCAATTGTACTTTGTAATGACACCTTTCTTTTTACCCAAAAATGTATGGCACAACCAAAACAAATATTTTGTAGGAAAAAGAGCACCGCAATTTAGCAAATTTTGAAAGGTTTTCGTTTTTAGGTAGTACACTTTATGGTAAAACTGTAATGCTTTCTTTATTCTGTGGGTCAATATAATTAAAATGATACCTATGTTTACCGGCTTTACTATGACTGTACTACTTTTATAAAAACTCAAACTATTTTGAACAAAATTAGTATATGTTTAAAATCACTGTATTCTGAGCCCTAGAACTTTTTTAATTTTTCTGTATACCAGGCTGTATGAGGGCTCACTTTTTGCGCTGTGATCTGTAGTTTTTTTTTTCAATATCACATTT
Organism: Hyla sarda; assembly: GCF_029499605.1. Classification (NCBI taxonomy): domain Eukaryota; kingdom Metazoa; phylum Chordata; class Amphibia; order Anura; family Hylidae; genus Hyla; species Hyla sarda. The sequence continues at coordinate 439,834,941 of NC_079189.1, forward strand.
GCATATATGAAACTTTTTGATCACTAATTTTCTGAGACGTGATGTGACCAGAAAGCAGTTTACTGCCGTTCGCCATGTGGAAACACTAATATTATATTTTAATAGATCAGACTTTTACGCACGCGGCGATACCAAATTTGTTAATTTTATTTCTTATTTTACTCTTTCTTTTTTTTGGGGGGGGGGGGGGGGGGGGATAGGAAAAGAGGGGTTTTAATTTCTATCAGGGGAGGAGGCTGTACACATTTTAGAAAAAAAACATTTTTTCAACTTTTTATGTCCAAAGCAATCAGTGGATTGTTATTACTGATCACTGCTATGCATATGGAAAAATTTAAAGCAAAAAAAAAACATGAAAGAAGCGATCTGATTGATTGTTATGAGCAACTCCACCACTTTTCCTCTACACAGGTTTCAATAAATCTCCCCCATAGTTATGGGGTTATGCCCATATTAGGGCTTGTTGTTTCTGCAACCAATTGTACTTTGTAGTGACACTTTTCATTTTACCTTAAAATATATGGTGCAACTAAAGATTTATTTGTGGAGAGAAATAAAAAAAAAAAACAACAACAACTTTGGGGGCTTTCATTTTACTTGATAAAAAACTGGTATTTTCCCTTTGGGTCAATACGATTAGAATAATACCCATGTTTACATGATTGTCTGTTACTGTAAAAGTAAAACTTTTTGTAAGCAAATGAGTATGCTTAAAATTGCTCTTTTCTGACCCCTATAAGCTTCTTATTTTTCAGTATATGCGGCTGTATGAGGACTCATTTTTTGTGCCGTTATCTGTAGTTTTTATTAGAACCACTTTTGCTTATAATTGACTTTTTGATCAGTTTTTATTAAATCGTATACAAAATTATTAACATTATGTTTTAATACTTCAGACATTTCTTTGGCAAAACCAAATATGTTTCATTTGCAAAATGAAAAAATAGGGGGTTATTTAATTGTTATTGGGGGGAGAGCTTGTTTATGTTTTGAAAAACTTTGTACTACTATTTGTTTCTTCTTTTTACATTTTTTAAGCCTCCACAGAAGACTATTTATAACAATCTTTTAATTGCTTTTACTGTTACTGGGATTTATTGACATGACACTAATCAGTGCAATTGGCGATCTTCTTGTATAGTGTGCCAGAAGGCATAGAGCAGGCCATTTTGGTTGATCAGACCTCCTCATTCTCGCTGTGGTTGGTTCAATGAGTCTCTGATAAAACTGGGCTTGCAAGGTTCATGACATAAATGTACGTCGTGGTGCGCTAAGTCACAGGGCACCATGAGGCACATTTACGTTATGGGTCCTCTAGGGGTTAACTATATGTTCAACAGATGCAAAAATCGTGATGTGAATGCTTCCTAACATGGTATATGATATTAATGCCTCTTTAGTTTAACAATAAAAAGTTATGAACTCTAAATGGGCACTTTCAGATACAAAAACTTTTATATGTTGTACATCTTGGCAAAACATTAATCTTTCTAATATACTTCATAAGAAAGTTTTATTTCCTTTTTTAGAAATCATGGCTTATAAAATCATGGCTTTGTCCAAGCTGAAGCACAGGCATGGACCAAGTCCAGTAAGGCTGGGTCCACATCACGTTTTTGCCATACTGTTTTCAATCAGTTTTTCTAAAGAAAACAGTATGGCAAAAAAAAAACGGATGGAACAGTATGGGAAAAAGTAAACTGTATGCATTTTTAAACCGTATACTGTTTTTAAAATTGCATACGGTTCCATACGTTTTTAATTTAAAAAAACACATAAGTTTTTGAAAATGTTATTTAAAATAAATACATTTTTAAAAATGTCAACTGTTAGGATGCAAATGCGCATGTGCAAAGTAAAACCCGTATACGGTTTTCCCGTATGGAACCGTATACTTGTGCGTTCCCCATTGACGTCCATGTTAAAAAAAACGTATGCGGTTGCAGTATGGTTTTAAACCGGAGACAAAACCGTGGTGAACCACGGTTTTGAGTATGGGAAAAAAAACGTATTGCAAGTAAATGATTTGTAAATTACTTCTATTTAAAAATTTATACTTAATCTTTCCAGTATTTATCAGCTGCTGTATGCTCCACAGGTAGTGGAGTTGTTCTTTTCAGTCTGACCACAGTGCTCTCTACTGACACCTCTGTCCATGTCAGGAACTGTCCAGAGCAGGAAAGGTTTGCTATGGGGATTTGCTCCTACTCTGGAAAGTTCCTGACACAGACAGAGGTGGCAGCAGAGACCACTGTGGTCAGACAGAAAAGAACAACTCCCTCTGAAAAATACAGCAGCCAATAAGTACTGGGAGGGTTATGATTTTTCAATAGAAGTAATTCACAAATCTATATAACTTCCTGGAACCAGTTGATTTAAAAAACAAAACAAACAAACAAAAAAAAAACTATAATGCCCTTTATGGGAGAAATGAGCGTTCCTAGAAATGCTAATTCCCAATTATTGGCCCGTGTAAAGGGGCCAGTGATCAGCCAATGAACGAGGAACAAGACCATTTAAATATTGCTATAATGATTAATTTAAATGGCCACAGAAATGATCCAGCAATCAAGTCTTGTGAGAGCTCAGCAATGAAGCGCTGATCAGTGAGATCAGCGCTTGTTTGATGCACCCCATTAGCCCTTCCACAAAGCAGCTTCTCCCTCCCTCTCCCCAATAGATTTCTGTGTAGAGCAAGTGTAACTTGATCTTTTATTGAGCAAATAATCCATCTTTAAAGGGTACTCCAGCCCTAAGACATCTTATCCCCTATACAAAGGATAGGGTATAAGATGTCTGATCACGGGGGTCCCGCCGCTGGGAACCCCACAATCTGTCATGCAGCACCCCTATCATCAGCCTCATGGAGCGAAGATCGCTCCATGTCTGATGACTCACGATCACGGGGCCTAAGTATTGTGACGTCACGGCTCCGCACCTTGTGACGTCACACCCTGCCCCCTCAATGCAAGTCTATGGGAGGGGGCATGGCGGCTGTCACGCCCCGTCCCATAGACTTGCATTGAGGGGGCGGGGCATAAGCTGTCTTAGGGCCAGAGTACCCCTTTACTCTGTCTCCTTTGTACAGATTTTATTACTGGATTCAGAGTGACTGATCAGTGCAGGGGGGTGCAGATAGGAGTCTGATATAAAGGGAAAAAGAGCCATTTTTGGCATAAGGATATAAGGATACAGTTATGGTCAACACCCTTGAACGAGCACATGCAGCATTTAAGTATTGTTATTGGCCATACATAGCCCTGTGTAATTTGATGCGCAAATTTAACGCTGTGTATCAATATAAATCAATATAAATAAATGGCTAAACACAGCAGCATATCTGCAACGTATACAGTACATGTGAACATAACCCTTAATCTGATTCAGCATGTGTAAGATGTGCTGGAAAAACAAGTCCAATCCATGGAGGTCATACCCTGCCCTTACAGGACTCTATTTTTGGCAGCACGAGGGGGGACCTATGCAATATAAGTTATGCCTGAGAAGATACTTGGCATATCACAGCAAATTTGAAGAGATCAACTAATAACTTGAGCGGAATGTTACTAGAAAGCTAACCTGCCAAAGTTTCATGCACATAGCCATTCCCCATGGGACATCAGTTGTAGGTGTCATTGAGCATATAATCTTTTGGCAATCCAAGTCCACAACTTGAACCTGTAAATAGAGTAAGTAAGGAGAAACAGCATGTAATCCTTGTACAGTTTAGACGTTTTATAGAGTCAGATATATAATTAGAAAACTACCTAATAATCATGTGTTAAACATATAGTTTAATCTTACATAACAATCACTCCATTATACTACACAGAGAAAAGTGAAAAAGAACTCCATATTTTTCGCCGTATAATACGCACTTTTTCTTCCCCAAAACTGGTCTTATACGGCGAATACACACCTATCACGGCGGTCCCTGCGGCCATCAAAGGCCGAGACCCGCGGGTAATACAGGACATCACCGATCGTGGTAATGCCCTGTATTAACCCTTCAGACGTGGCGATCAAAGCTGACCGCCGCGTCTGAAGCGAAAATAACACTAACCCGGCTGCTCAGTCAGGCTGTTGGGGTTCACCACGGCATCCCGAACAGCTTACAGGACACTGGGAGAGAACTTACCTGCCTCCTCGGTGTCTGCTCCGTAACGGGATCCCCTGCATGGCCGGCGCTCTCCTTCGACGTCATCACGTTGTCGCGCACGCTGTCCCGTCATCCAATAGGAGCAGCGTGCGTAGCGACGTGATGACAGCGACGGAGAGCGTGGATCCCAGGGAAGAACATATCCGGAGCGTCGGGGACACCACAGGGATGCGGCGACAGGGCAGCGGTGATGAGCGGTGACGGGTCCGGAGCGGCGGGGACACGTGAGTATTACCTCCTATACCAGTGGTCTTCAACCTGCGGACCTCCAGATGTTGCAAAACTACACCTCCCAGCATGCCCGGACAGCCAACGGCTGTCCGGGCATGCTGGGAGTTGTAGTTTTGCAACATCTGGAGGTCCGCAGGTTAAGGATCACTGTTGGGTTCAGAATCTTTTTTTTCTAGATTTTGCACCTTTAAAATTGGGTGCGTCTTATATGCCGGTGCGTCCTATAGGGCGACAAATACGGTAGACTCTATGGGATATGTGCTATAAAGCTATTAAAATGTGAACAAACCACAAGTTCTCATGCGGTGGTGCTTGACAATCAATACGGTATACAGAAACATGTCTTGCCCTTTTCATTACACAGTATCTACAGAAGAGGCTTGTAGTCAGCTACAGGGAGCGCACAACAAACAAGTCTGAGCACATGGCTTTGGATCTCTACCAGTCTCTGAACAAGAATGTCAACAGTGGATCAATGAGATTTATTGCTTCTCTCTATCTTAGTTTTAAAGGGAAGCTGTCAGGATACAAATGAAGTCCAATCTGCAGGCCTCATGTTATAGAGCGGGAGGAGCTGAGCAGATTGACACATAGTATTATGGGAAAGGTTCAGAGAAAACTTGTCATTCATTTATGGAAACTTCTGCTTGTTATTGGCAAAGTAGTCCAGTGGGCGGTCCGATCTGCAGGCCTCATGTTATAGAGCGGGAGGAGCTGAGCAGATTGACACATAGTATTATGGGAAAGGTTCAGAGAAAACTTGTCATTCATTTATGGAAACTTCTGCTTGTTATTGGCAAAGTAGTCCAGTGGGCGGTCCGATCTGCAGGCCTCATGTTATAGAGCGGGAGGAGCTGAGCAGATTGACACATAGTATTATGGGAAAGGTTCAGAGAAAACTTGTCATTCATTTATGGAAACTTCTGCTTGTTATTGGCAAAGTAGTCCAGTGGGCGGTCCGATCTGGTGATTGACAACTATCTGGGTATAAATGTGTACCTGTCAATCACTGAGTAGGACCACCCATTTAACCCTGAATGAGCAGAGATTTATATGAATAAATGACAAATTATCCTGGGATAATTTCCTTTTTCCACAAAACTATTTATCATTCTGCTCAGCTCCTCCTGCTCCATAACATGATGCCTGTATTTTCTGCGTGACAGATTTCCTTTAATAATTGCTAAGGGTGAATTCACATGCACCACATTTGTTGCTGGAATTTCTGCAACAGCCTCATTCATCTGAATAAGTCACACAGAAATCTATATACATGTCAAACCAACTGAAATGCAAACCCACTGAGACTTATATTCATTTAAGGCTAGGTTCACATGGCAGTTTGCATCCGACCTGTTAAGGGTCCGATCGGCTCTTTTCTTTTTTAAATGATCCCACCCTGAAACGGGTCAGATGCAAATGGCTACTACTGGGTCCCGACGTACCACATTCACTTGCATGAGGTCTGTCGGTGACCCGGTAATTTTGCAGGAATTAAAAAGAGAAAAAAAGAGCTTGCTCTATTTTTTCCTCCGCTAAACTCCCCTCCTTCTGGCCGGATTGCCGACGGAACTCCCAAAAGCGGAGTGCAACCTCAATGTGAACGAGGCCTTAGCATTTTTTTTTTTTTTTAACAAAAATTTTATCCAGATTACTAAAATGTCATTATCATTTTTTTTTTTTTTATAATAAACTGTTGAGTGTTATCAGGATTGGTATACCTTTGCAAGCTCCATTTCTATCCATTTGCCCTGAACTCAACTCCAGAATAGATAGAGATTTGGTTTTGGAGGTCTCCCTTATGCAACACACACACAGAGAAGAGGAGATCCTGCTTAAGCACCAGAAGTACAGATGACATTATACAGCAGAACTAAGTAGTGCAGCTGTATATCCATTGTTGAGTGATACCGAAATACACTTACTAGAAGTAGCAGTAGCATCTCTGGGCGCCTCTCTATCTGCAGCTGCCCCCCCCCCCCCCCCATAGACCTTATAGACAGCAGCTGAAACCAGATCTCTCAGTGCAGATAAAAAAATCTGTATACTCTCTCTTTTGTAAGGATATTACCAATGAGAGATTGAGTGATCAATGCAGAAGTTGGGGTTATCTAAGTTTCATAGCTTGTACTTCTGATTTATGACAAAAAGTTAGTCTTTTTAGGGGTCTATTCAAACGTACAGTACTCTGCACACATTTGATTCACAGGATCTGAAGCTGCAGATTTTATGCTGCAGATTGCAATGTAAATCAAATGATTGCCTTCAGCTTCAAATATGTACGAGTACTACATGTGTAAATCCATCTTTACGGAATTAAATCTGTTGGAGAGTCCCAAGGGCTACAACTTGACTTTCTCTCTCACTACAGGGCAACAAGTAAGTTAAAATCTAATATATTTAAACTTTATGATCAAGAGTCAGGTTGTGGTGTGTCAGTGGTGTGCTGCCAGTATGTGTTAACTATTAGGTCAAATATTCTGTAGCAATATTTAATTATTTTGGGGGCACTGTCACCTTCTGCAACTGGAGTACTATAATAGAAATAAAACAAAACTTCCCTTATTCAGAGTGTAAGGTGAGCACTTTTGGGACAACCATTCCATTAGGAAGATTCAGAACCCTGTGCCACTGTGTGATGTGTATTTAAGGAGCACTTTCTTTCTTTACAGATCAGACAGGAGGCAGAACTATTGAAAAGTCATTTCAGACTAGAATTTGTATTATTACTAATTAAGAGAAATGGTTCTTCGCTTTGCCAGAGGCTTGTAATGTTCCTGTGCGGCTGCGGTGGTGAAGAATGAAAGGCGCGCCCGTTCACAAATTCATAATCTTTATAAATGCATTTGGTGATGTAAAGATAGAACGGTGTGTAACTCATAAATGCTGCTGTAAACAGATAAGCCCTTGCCCATATCACATAACTCTGAGGAAAGGCTAACAGATAAAATTAATCATTTATTGGGCAAAAGCCAAGCGTAAAGACTTCCTGAGATCAGATACATATCTCATCCTTAATGTGTTAGAGCGAGGATATGTTAGTGAGTGATGGTGCCAGAAAGTGCTTGTTACCACTCCATTCAAGACAGGAAGAAATAAATGTGTGTATGGAATAGTGAGAGCATTTGGGAGACCTTGTTTGTTTTTAGCTATTACTTTTCCAATGTGTTAATAAAGAGAACCAACAACAAAAACATCTTGGTACACCAATGTATCATTTCTTTTAAGCCTTAATCTAAAAAAAGCCAATAGGTCATACCTATCATCAGTGATGTTGCAGATCCGCTTTAAAACAGACTCATATTGGTCAGAGAACTATGACACTACGATACTGGTTAGATAAGCAATTTTAGGAGATCAGTCCTTAAACAACTGGGTAAGAAATATTTAGTCGGCTTTTAAACATAAGACACCTGCTAAATATTTGACTGTTCTTTAAAGGGGTTTTACCATCTTTCAGTTATTTTTTAGTCCCCTATGGGGGTGCCTGCTGACTGGAGGTGGTTGGTAAAGCCAAAAGTGGCCAAAGCAGAGAAGTTACAAAATTTGCGTAACTTACATTGACATTAAAATGAGTTATGAAAACAGCTTAGCCCTATGAGCTGTTTACATAACCTTTATTGAAATTGAAGTCAATTGGAGTTACACAGCTTGAGTAACTTCCCTGCTTCGAGTGCTTTCAGTTTTTCCGGCCTCCTGCAGTCGCTGCAAACAGGCGAAGGTGGCTAGAAGAAGGCGACTGACGAGATGGGACAACCCTTTAAAGTCAAATGTGTTGGCACTTTTAAAAATTGTTATTATTCTTAGAAAAAAAAAAGAATTAGAATTAGAGATGCTCTTTTTGCGAGTCCCTTAAAAGAGGAAAGTACCGTATTTTTCGTCCTATAGGACGCACCGGCGTATAAGACGCACCCAATTTATAGGTGCAAAATCAAAAAAAATAAAGATTTTGAACCCAATAGTGGTCTTCAACCTGCGGACCTCCAGATGTTGGCTGTCCGGGCATGCTGGGAGTTGTAGTTTTGCAACATCTGGAGGTCCGCAGATTGAAGACCACTGCATAGGAGGTAATACTCACGTGTCCCCGCCGCTCCGGACCCGTCACCGCTGCCCTGGATGTCGCTCCATCGCTGTCGCCGTGTCCCCGTCACTCCGGAACGTCTCTGCTGCCGACCGGGTATCCTCGCTCTCCGTCGCTGCCATCACGTCGTAACGCACGCCGACGCACGTAGGCGACGACGTGATGACGAGGAAGGAGAGCGCCAGCCATACAGGGGATCCCTGAACGGAGAAGACACCGAGGAGGCAGGTAAGGTCCCTCCCGGTGTCCTGTAAGCACTGACCCGGCTGTTCGGGACCGTCGCGGTGAAATCGCGGCGGTCCCGAACAGCCCGACTGAACAGCTGGGTTAGTGTCTCTTTCCCTTCAGACGCGGAGGTCAGCTTTGATCGCCGCGTCTGAAGGGTTAATACAGGGCATCACCGCGATCGGTGATGTCCTGTATTAGCCGCGGGTCCCGGCCGTTGATGGCCACAGGGACCGCCGCAATAGGGGTGTATTCACCTTATAAGACCAGTTTTGGAGAAGAAAAAGTGCGTCTTATACGGCGAAAAATACGGTACTTGGATTTTTTCAGTCAGTAAGTGATGATTTCCAAATGAACTTTAATGTTGGCAATGGACAACTACTTTGTTTTTATCTGCTTGTAGATTTTCATCAAACCTCTGTTTTGCGCTGTTCCTCCTGGATATGTAGGGATAAATTAACTGGGTGGTGTAAACCCTGATGTCAAAAGGACATGTTTTTACAGAATTTGAAACTATCCGATCAGTGTTGAGTCTGTAGGTACCTACACTATTCAGAAGGCAAATGTAAATGGTTAGCTTTAGCAGAAGATTGGCACAGTAATGGCACAAGTAAGATTTCTAAAGAAAGATGCTTCAGAATAGTTATTTATGGAAAATGCAAATATTTGCACGTCAGGTCCTCTAAAACTGCTTGTGGGCCACCCAATGAATCTGCCAAAATGTTCCTGACCATCCTTGCAGTTTTGCAGCACCAAACAGAAGGTAGGACTGTGCAATACGGTTTCATCCTCCTTTATCACAGTATACACAACGCGCACCCTAGGGCGGAGATTTATCAAAACCTGTCCAGAGGAAAAGTTGCCCAGTTGCCCATAGCAACCAATCAAATTGCTTCTTTCATTTTTAGAAGATATATAAAAAACACAAAAACTTCCTTGGGAGCGATCTCAAATGTCACACCACAGCACTTCCACAATACACAAGGAATTTTAGCTCTGCTTACACTTGGTGAGTTATAAACCACTCACAATCTCCAAGGCGCATGCAATATAAAATCTCCAGTGTGACTTCCGCTTCAATCCATTTCGGCAGGTAGCAAAACCGTCCAAGAACATGATATAGATAAAACAAAAACAAAAATTTGGAGAGCGGATGGTGTTCACACAACGTATATATGATCTTTGAAAATAACCTCTTCACACTTACTTTACTGAGAAAGGGTATATGCATCGACTACCCTCCCCCCCCCCCCCCCCCCCCGCAAAATCCAGATAGCTTCCTATAATCCTCCCACAGGCTTCTCCACGCTGACTCCAGCAACGGGCATTCTTTCTTATCCCACACCTGTGCCGTTCCAATATAGTTAGACTCCGCACACTTCTTTTCCAAAAGACAACTTCCACATTTATTGTTAAAACTACTATATAATATAAAAAAAAGTACTAGTACAATATACATCCGACGCATTGCGGGGATAATTCCTCAGGGATATCTAACTAACAAAACATTGCGTTCTTATATAAAAAGAACGCAATGTATGAAAAGATTTTATATAAGAACGCAATGTTTTGTTATATATCCCTGAGGAAGGGGAATTATCCCCGCAACGCGTCGGATGTATATTGTACTAGTACTTTTTTATATTATATAGTAGTTTTAACAATAAATGTGGAAGTTGTCTTTTGGAAAAGAAGTGTGGGGAGTCTAACTATATTGGAACGGCACACGTGTGGGATAAGGAGAAACGCCCGTTGCTAGAGTCAGAGCCTGCGGGAAGATTATCGGAAGCTATATGGATTTGGAGGGGGGGGGGGGGGTAGTGGACACATATACTTCCCTCAGTAAAGTAAGTGTGAAGAGGTTATTTTTAAAGATTGTATATCTGCTCTCCAAATTTTTTTGTTTTTTTACTATAACTTCTTTCATTTTTGAAAAGGCCTCTGCGAAATGACAAAAGCAATCTGATTGGTTGCTATGGGCAACTGGTAAACTTTTCCTTTGCATTGGTTTTGATAAATCTCCCCCAATGTACTCAACAATATAGGAAGTCTTGCTGCCTGTAGTACAAGTATAGGTAAATAGGGGGGGGGGAGACTTTGGTAAGAGAGACGATCAAGAGCCCAATGATCACTTCGGCTGAACTCTAAAGAGCCTGTGTGCAGATACGAAAAACTTCCAGAAGGTCAGCCATCCCTGCAGAGTGGCCAGAAATAAGCCTATCATCTTTAAAAGACCCATTGAAGCTTTCTGGTAGTGAGCAGAAAAAAAACACCTAAAAGAGATGCATCAACACAAAGTAAAAACATAAACATAACAAAAAAACAAAAACAAAAAAAAAAAAAACACAACAGTCCAAACTACACTTCTAGCCCTGACCCTACATAGAAATGACCGTAAACAAAAGGGAATGCAATGCAATGAACCAACATATCTGCAATACAGTTCACATGTTCTGTTCTATTCGTTATTGAAAAACTCAGCTTCTGCAGGTCCCTCTGCTGTTTGCCCCCTAAAGAATCTGTATTCAGCATTCAGAAGAGCCATTGCGTACCTGTACAGGAAGCAATGTTGCTGTGCTATAAATATTTTATACACTTCCCAGCACAGTGACCATCAGGACGGCAGCTGAAACTCATGAAATGGAACCAAACACAGTAATAAACTATACAAGAAGACTTAATTAAAGGAAAATACCAGTCAATGAAAAATCACAGTGCTTATATATATGTTCTTTACTTACATTGTAAAGACGTTGTGTTTCCTGTTATTTTATGTTACTACTTATTTTAGCATTTTCCAGGTCACTTACTGGATTAGCCATATTACAATTATCACTCATTACACTGAACGAAGTTAAAGGTGCACAAAACTTCCCTGTTCCATTCTGATTCTTCTTCTGACTGGTGGTTATGCAGACTAGTATGCTAAAAAGTAATCGCTTTCAACTCTACATTATTTAACCCCTTAAGGACCAAGCCCTTAATAATGGCCAGACATAGGGCTGCTACTCTTCATATACCTGCACATGACAGCTTACCCTGAAAATGTACCTAAAATGACAGGTTTATAGGGATACCCTGGGCTAATAAACTGGCTAAGCTTGTCTCACAAGGGTGGGAGCCAGAATGCGATGAGGACAGGTGAGTAGCCATGCCTCGTGCAGGAGATCGTGGGGGGCCCATCTGTCAGAACCCCTGCAAATTGGAACTTTTTCCCTATCCTGTGAATACGGGATACATTTTATTTCTCCACAGTACCTCTTTAAATTACTTTAACATTAGATAACAATAGATAACAGTACAAAACTAGAATAAATCATTTTTACCTGGGAGTTTTCTGTTCCTGGAATTGCTAGTAGAGGACGTTGAGTATCTAACAGAGAACATTTACAGAAGCAAACTCTATCAAGCGGTATAGACTCAGTGACTTCATTCCTTCCTTCTGCTAAATTCCATATACATATTTGTAGATCTCTACCCTGACTGTAAAGAAGAAAATGAAGGTCAATACGCAATACGTAATTACATAATATTTTTCCTACTTACCAGTAACTGTAGACAAATAAAAGAATGCAACTTACAAAAGCTGTTTTACAAATAATCTGCTTGTACAAAACTGTAGCAAGTTAAAAAGTACCTGTCATGATCTTGTTAAAAGTTATAATCCTCCCAGTTCATTGCCCCCATCATGATAAACCACCCCCTGCCTTTATTTTTAATAGTTTTTTTGTTTTCTACCTTGATATTGCTCTTTATTTTCTGCTCAGTCTCAGTCAGATTCACAGACTGGGAAGGAGCGTTCCCCAGCAGGCTGTGACATCATCTAAAGCCATACAGGGGAGAGGAGAACTTCCTCCCTCACTCTGCTACACACAGCCCATAGCAGTTCAGTGTGTGAGATGAGCTATGATTGGCTAAGGCTGCAAACACCATCCTCAGCACTCCAGACTGCATTTCCTGATTTCGGACTTCTGCCAGGCCAGGAGTCCACAGTCTGTGCAAGAGATGGGGAGAAATGTGCTCTGGACAAGTAGGGAGAAACCTAGTGGAAGCTTTTTTTAAACATAGAAATATTTTTTTTTAACAAAGTACATTAGAAAGATTTTTTATTTACAATACAAAAAATGTTTTAATGGGAGTGCCCATTTAAGCTAAAATTCCTATTCTCTTGCATTTGCTTGGATCATTGCTTGCTAAATTATTTAGTATTGGGCTCTGAAGTGCAAAACTGTTAAATGTGTATGGTTGCCAGAAGTTTCCATGTACAGGAGGTGTATTCTCTGTTGCCTCACAACCCATATAATAAGGAGAAATTGCAAAAATAAATATTTGGGGACAAATACATGTCCATCCAGCTATACGTTTTATAAGCACTGCCTCTTTCAAGGAATGTTATTCTTCTAAAGGAAAACGGTCATCTTGTTCACCTACACTAAACCCAATACACTGGGTTAATAAGGTCGGTGAACAGGAGACTGATGCAGGGTCTCTGACTAACATACGTACCTTCAGTCCGGCGGCAGTGTATTGGGTTTAGACTGGGTGAACGGGATGACTGTTTACCTTTAATAGCATCTTTAATACTAGTGTAATGCTGTATGGCATGCCTGGATAGAATCGCAGTGTAGGGTGCAGTATATTAACCAAGAAGACTATGCATGTATATGATACAGGCTACAGAACTGTTACTTTCTTCCTGCACTTATAACAGCATACTGACGGAACTGCACTAATACATCCAACTCATTGTACTAAAAAATCACAGGCCCTCAATGGGTTTTATTACAGCCAAAAGCTAGATGTGGCCCCTAAAGAGAGGAGAAATATGGAGGAAAATCTCCATATGCTTTCGTCCAGCTTAGTTACCTCATTAATTGTTCTCTATCAGGAAGGGTATAGATCCAGAAGACAGATTTGCCACCATGTCCACACAATATGGTCTCCGCTCTTCTCGTATTTAGATTCCACACGTGAATTTTTCCACTGGAAGACCTAAATATATTAGGATGTAAAAAAAGAAAACAAATGAAAGGAAATGGCATTCAAAGGGTATTCCAGCCTCTTTTTATTTTACCTCCACCCCAGTGGCTTATTGTTTTTTTCTTTTTTAAAGAGACTGGAATACCCCTTTAAGATATACATGAATCAAAGTACACTTTTTAGCTGTACATTCCCCATAGCGCCCTTTTGTAGGAAAGCTGAAAGAAAAAACAAAAGTGCTTACAATGCTACAACATACCAAGTCATCTGGTCCCCTGCTGTCCATGGTTTACGAGGCTCCAACAAAGACTTGGCGTGTCAAAATATGACCTCTGGAGCCAATCACTGACACCAATAAGGTCACCGATGTGAATGACTGCAGTGGTCACATGTCTTATCAACAACCCATCCCCCCTAGAGCCTAGTAAATAAAGACTGGTGGGGAGCAGAAAAGCTTCAGCATAGGAGCGTTTGGGGACTTCAAGTGTTATCTGTTTTAAGCGGTTTCTATAAATGAGTTATCTATCTGAACTCACTTTAGCCAAAGAAAAATGCTTTGCTACTGTCATATCTTTTGTGTGAGGCTATATTCACACAATGGAATTTCCGTGTGGAATCCTGCATTGGACTTCCCCAGCAGCAGAGTCCCATTGATTTCAATGGGATTCTGCTCCACAGTGCATACAGCGGAATTTCCACAGCAGATGTTTCTGCTGTCAAAATCCCGATTTCGGAGTCCACAGAAAGAGTAGACATTTTTTGTGTGGCGTCCGCACGGAAATGAATTGCCGTCTATGAGACGGCACATCTCCGAGTGGTCCTAGCGCCAGCATGTTCTGCCACCACTCCTGTGTCGGAACAAGGTCTGCACATAAATTTACGTGCTTGAAGACACCCCTGGACCCTCGAGCCTCATTTAGATATCAACAAAAAGGCTTATAATTTGGCTCTGGAAAGAACTGCTGAAATATGTGCTTATGTACTTCCTGGGTTTCTTGTAATAATATTGTGAATAACCCCAAATAAAAGAGATCTTACAACAGGTTACCTAGCCTAACGGAAATTTTAACTAAATTACCCAGAACAAATATCAAGAGTATATACTGCAAGGTACAACAATCTCCCCTATGTATATCTAGGGTTTTTGTGTGATTTTAATTTAAAAAAGGTTCCAAAAATTGTTAAAATTGTTACCCACTTACCCAGAAAAAAGAAGCGGCGGACGCGGCTTGGGAACGTTACAACTGAAGTGCAAGCAGTTGACTTCAGCACTTACACCTCTAAGGTCAAATTTTGGATCTGGGGGTGGAAGAGCCATCTTCAGAATCTAAGAAAGAATATTGAGTCACTATAACAGTGAAATAAAATGTGGATGCCCTACAGTGTCCCACAAAGCATTTGGGTCCATTCACGCGAGTGGACAAAATCTGCTTGGAAATTCCGATGCAGCAGCCTCCCATTATTTTCAATACGATTCTACTGCACCGTGCACACTGAAGAATTTTGTGGCGGAAATTTAAATTCCAGACTCTGCCGAAAGAATGAACAGATTCAGCAGAATCTGTTGGGAAATGACAGAGCATGTCCAAGCGTTCCTAGTACCGTTTGATTCAGGCGGTCTCTGCTGCGCACAGTGGCCCTGATTTACTAAGAGTGTTGTGTAGGTTTCTTTGTGGGTTTTAATTTTCTAAAAAATTTTTCCACTGAATTTACTAAGGTTTCCCTAGGGCTGGGCGATATACCGGTTCATACCGAATACCGAAATTTTGGGGCTGCACGATATGAATTTTAGCCCATACCGCAATACCAGTTGGGCCCCTCCCCCTTGGGAACGTATTATCAGCGCAGCGCTGTCCCCACATCGGGGAACTAATCCTATGTTACCCGCCTGCGCTGTTCTGCTCCCCCCAATTAATGATCAGCCCAGCGGGGTACCACTCACATGTGTCAAGCACTGCCCTCTCCTTTTCTTTGTTGCGGGCCGACACCGGCGCTGGAACTCTATACTGTACGCCAGTGGTCTCCAACCTGCGGACCTCCAGATGTTGCAAAACTACAATTCCCAGCATGCCCGGACAGCCAACGCTGTCTGGGCATGCTGGGATTTGTAGTTTTGCAACAGCTGGAGGTCCGCAGGTTTGAGACCACTGCTGTACGCTGTATACCTATGCCGGCTGCAAAAGATAAAGAAAATAAACTTTTAACTTACCTACATCGGCCCTGGAACGCCGGACAGCCGTCAGCCTATCACTGGCCGGAGCGAAGTCCTGCCCCTGCCAGTGATAGGCTGAGCCCACTATCATGTAAGAAGCCGGCTTCTTACATGACAGTGGGCTCAGCCTATCACTGGCAGGGGCGGGACATCGCTCCGGCCAGTGATAGGCTGACGGCTGTCCTCCCCCATCCCCAGCGTGCGGCCAAGGTGGGTGAGTTATACGTTTATTTTCTGTATCTTTTGCCGCCCGGGCATAGGGATACAGCATACAGCAGTGGTCTCAAACCTGCGGACCTCCAGCTGTTGCAAAACTACAACTCCCAGCATGCCCGGACAGATGCTGGGAGTTGAAGTTTTGCAACAACTGGAGGTCCGCAGGTTGGAGACCACTGATGTACAGTGAGTTCCATCGCCGGCGGCCCCCAACAAAAAGGAGGAGGGCAGTGCTTGACATCTGTGAGTAGTACCCTGCTGGTCTGATCATAAATTCGGGGGAGCAGAACAGTGCTGGCGGGTCAGATGATTTGGAGGGGGGGGGGGGGGGGGAGCCGAACACCGCCTGCGGGTCACATGATTGGGGGGGGGGGGACTGGGTGGTGAGAAAATACCGTTATAAACCGTGGAACCGCCGTAAGTTAAAAAATACCGTGCTACACATATTTGGTCATACCGCCCAGCCCTAGGGCGGTTTTTATTTTTTTTACACATGCTCTGATCTGTCTGGTTTTCCTCAGCTCAAATACACTACATTTTCTGTGAAAACCTTAGTAAATAAGTTCATCCTGATCTGAGGAAGGGAGGGATCCTCCCGAAATGCATAATCTTGTCCATTTTATAGTTTTTTTTAATAAAATGTCCTGCTGAGGACTTTCCTATTACCTTTGGCATCCGCCTCATCTGTCTACAAGAGTCTGCAGCGCCATACCTGAGGGTTTTTTCCTGCTCTACTTCTAATAGTAAATAAGTTGGGTTTTTGTGAAAATGTAGGTGACATGTCCCTTTCCGGTTGACACGCCCACTTTTCATGGCCGCCACAGCCCTTTTTTCGGGTTTTCTCAGTAAAATGTATTTTTTTTTTTCATCCGGCGCACAACCCGACAAAACATGTTGGGTTTACAATAGTAAATCAGAGCCAGTCTGTCTGCCTCGAATTTCCCTGATTTTACATATTGTGAAAGTAAATGAATTACACGTCAATGGGATCCATCAGATTCAGAATACATTACAAAACATAATTATAGATGAACATAACTGCAGTTAAGCTAGACTCATGGACATCAATAGAAAGAGAGGCCTATTATCTATTCTTCAGCCATATGTTGGAATGGCTGCCATGTACTACTACAATCTGCCACTGATGCGGTAATTCACACCAACACAACAAGCTTCCGCCTTTATTAATTCAGCATGATGGTAAAATACTAAAAGCCTCCTCCTACCACCAAAAAAAATAAATGATAGGCTCTACTCCTGGTTTGAGTTTTTAATGGTGACTAAAATATTAAGTGTGAACCCAGACATAGGCTGCCTGTACATGGTGGGGCTGAGCAGTGGTAACCGCATACAGTTTATCGGCAGGTACAGAGGGAGCCCATGGACTTCCCATGATTCACCTGTATTTGCCACAAAACCTTACAGTACAGCTCATCTGCCCCATGTACAAGTAGCCTTAAAGGGGTAGTCCAGTGGTTAAAAACTTATCCCCTATCCTAAGGATAGGGGATAAGTTTGAGATTGCGGGGGGGTCCGACCACTGGGGCCCCCTGCGATCTCTCTGTACGGGGGCCAGGCTCCCCGGCCAGATAGCAGGTGTCGACCCCCGCACGAAGCGGCAGCCGACACGCCCCCTCAATACATCTCAATGGCAGAGCCGGAGATTGCCGAAGGCAGCACTCCGGCTCTGCCATAGAGTTGTATTGAGGGGGCGTGTCGGCCGCCGCTTCGTGCAGAGGTCGACACGCCCCCTTCCCGCGGGCTGTCGGGGCTCCGTACAGGAGATCGCAGGGGGCCACAGCGGTCGGACCCCCCGCGATCTGCAACTTATCCCCTATCCTTAGGATAGGGGGATAAGTTGTTCACCACTGGGTCACCACTGGACTACTCCTTTAACTGAAGGTGTATTACCTGTCCAGTTTCTAACAAATATCATGTTATCTGCCATGCAATAAAGCTACCTTATATAAACCAGGTCTCTGGTAATTTCCACTATTCAGTGGGTGCAAACAGATGCAACTGAAGTAAATGGCATCCATTCTACATCATATGGCCGGTCAGTAACCACATGACCACTTCATCCATACCTTTCCCTGCTAGTATATAAAATTAAACTGTATGTATTTAGGACACCTACACATTTAGGACATCCTATTCTGAATCAGAACTTTTTTCCATGGTTGATTTGTCAACTAAATGTAACTTTCTACATAGTCTTTATTAAACATTTCCTACCATTTAGCTGCTTCTCAAAGTCATCAGATGGACATTTTGTTCTCTCTGTGTAAGACTAGGTTTCCACACAGGTTTTTTAAGAAAACTGGCTCTGCAGTTTTTGAGCCAAAGTCAGAAGCGAATCGTGTAAGAAGAAGAAGCATAAGTCCTTCCTTTATGTTTCCCATTCCTTTTCAATGTGATCACATGACCAAATTAGAGTAATAAAACAAATCTATGCGGTTGTGCTACAGTAAAATACATGGTGTCGTAGGCCTAGGGATCGTGTGCATAATATAGGGGGAAAAAACCTGGAGTGCTTCTTTAATATGGATCTACTGCCCACTCTTCTGTGCAGACTGTCTATAAGGTTATGGAGGTGACTGTGGGAATTTCTGCCCATTTGTCTGATGAGAGGGCCTGTTTCACATTCTCGTCCATCCTAAAGGTGTTGAATGGAGCTGAGGTCAGTGTTCTGTGCAGCCGGGCAAGTTCTTCCACACAGGAATCACCAACCCTTATGGACATTACTTTGTGTACTGGGGCATAGTTATGGTGGAACAGAAAAGGGCCCAAACTGTTTAAAGGGATTCCCCACTGCCCTGCCTTTGCAGCGTGCTGAAGTTTACTACTCCAAATGCTGTGTGCGGGCTTCCGTGTTCGAGGCCGCCCCCTCGTGATGTCACGCCCGCCACCTCAACGAAAGTCTATGGGAAGGGGGCGTTACAGCGTCACGAGGGGGTGGGCGTGATGTCACGAGGGGGCGGCCTCGAACACGGAAGCCCGCACACAGCGTTTGGAGTGATAAACTTCCGGACGCTGCGAGCGGAGCTCCGGAAGGCAGGGCAGTGGAGAACCCCTTTAAGGGATTCTCCACCCCTGGACATCTTATCCTCTAACCACAGGATAGGGGATGAGATGTCCGATCACGGGGGGTCTGGCCACTGGGACCCCCCGTGATCTCCGGGCCAGCAGAGCAGTGTCCTGAACATGTAAGCTATGTCACGTAATGCCCCCTCTATTCATGTCTTTGGGAGGGGGCGTGACGGCTAGTATATAGCCGTCACGCCTCCCCCCATAGATATGAATAGAGGGGGCGTGATGGCTGTGGTCACCAGTCATTTGGCACAGAGCGGAGTTTGCTCCGTGTAGCGGATTTCTGGGTGTCGTGCCGGAGATCGTGGTAGGTACACCCCCCCCCCTCCCGATCTCTTATCTTATCTACTATGCTTTGGATAGGGGATAAGATGTCTAGGGGTGGAGTACCCCTTTAAAGCTAGAAACATATAGTTACAGATATCTATATATAATGTCTTGGCATGCTGAAGCTTTACAATTTTCCGTCACTGGAACTAAAGGACCCAGACCAACCCCTGAAAAACAACGCCATAGCCTTATCCCTCCTTCACCATTACAGTCGGCACAATGCAGCCAGCCTGGTAATGCTCTCTTGGCATTTGCCAAACCCAGTGGTCCCATCCGAATTGTCTAGATAGAGAAACATAAATTGTCTCTCCACAGAACAAATGTCCACTGCTCCAGAGCCGGCATACTTTACACCATTTTATCCAACACTTGGCTTTTGCTGGGAGTCCCGATCTGTAGCATGTATGGTCTACTGCAGTGGTCTATAAACTGTGGACCTCCAGATGTTGCAAACTACAACTCTCAGCCTTTAGTTTTGTAACATCTAAAGGTTAACAGTTTGGAGACCACCTGGGCTGTCCTTACCCCTAGATCAGTGGTCTTCAACCTGCGGCCCTCCAGATGTTTCAAAACTATAACTCCCAACATGCCCCGGGCATGCTGGGAGTTGTAGTTTTGCAACATCTGGAGGTCCGCAGGTTGAAGACCACTGGCCTAGATTATGTCACAACATTAATAGTGTGTACTGTGTAGTGTGTGACTGGGGAACATCAGACCAACTCTGGCCTTATAACAGCTGATGTATTACACCAGTGTTTCCCAACCAGTGTACCTACAGCTGTTACAAAACTACAACTCCCAGCATGCATTCAGCTATCCGGACATGCTGGGAGTTGTAGTTTTGCAACAGCTGGAGACACCCTGGTTGAGAATTACTTTATTAGACAGTGGACCATCACCGTGACAGCTGAGGCTACAGGTCCTTTCTATGTAGTATCACCACTGGGAGCAATCTCTACAGAGACCCAGCACTGTGTATGACATATTTGCCTCCATACAAATACATGTACTGACCCTACAGGGCTCCCGTCCTGTCACCCGAACCCGTCATCACAACACACAGCACGCTGAACACTACTGAGGAGGAAAGGACCTTCGGTGACGTCATGATCATGTGATCAGTCACGTGTCCGGGAGGAGTCAGGCCCATGGCATTACTCATAGAAGTAACTGGCACGTGAAAGGCTGGTTTCATCATTATAGCAACAATATTATGGAAGATGCAGCACAGCTGTGTTTGTGTGTGTGTATATCTACGAGCTTTATACTGTGTGTGCAGCAGAGCTGTGTGTATGTCATGGTGATGTGTGTGTGTGTGTGTGTGTGTGTGTGTGTGTGTGTGTGTGTGTGTGTGTGTGTGTGTGTGTGTGTGTGTGTGTGTGTGTGTGTGTGTGTGTGTGTGTGTGTGTGTGTGTGTATATGTATATGTATATGTCATGGTGATGTGTGTACAGCAGAGCTGTGTGTATATGCCATGGTGATGTGTGTACAGCAGAGCTGTGTGTATATGTCATGGTGATGTGTGTACAGCAGAGCTGTGTGTATATGTCATGGTGATGTGTGTACAGCAGAGCTGTGTGTATATGTCATGGTGATATGTGTGTGTGTGTGTATATATGTCATGGTGATGTGTGTACAGTAGGACTGTGTGTATGTCATGGTGATGTGTGTACAGCAGGACTGTGTGTGTGTGTGTGTGTGTGTGTGTGTGTATATGTCATGGTGATGTGTGTACAGCAGAGCTGTGTGTATATGCCATGGTGATGTGTGTACAGCAGAGCTGTGTGTATATGTCATGGTGATGTGTGTACAGCAGAGCTGTGTGTATATGTCATGGTGATGTGTGTGTGTGTGTGTATATATGTCATGGTGATGTGTGTACAGCAGAGCTGTGTGTGTATGTCATGGTGATGTGTGTACAGCAGAGCTGTGTGTATGTGTCATGGTGATGTGTGTACAGCAGAGCTGTGTGTGTATGTCATGGTGATGTGTGTACAGCAGTGCTGTGTGTATATGTCATGGTGATGTGTGTACAGCAGAGCTGTGTGTATATGTCATGGTGATGTGTGTACAGCAGAGCTGTGTGTATATGTCATGGTGATGTGTGTACAGCAGAGCTGTGTGTATATGTCATGGTGATGTATGTACAGCAGTGCTGTGTGTATATGTCATGGTGATGTATGTACAGCAGTGCTGCGTGTGTATGTCATGGTGATGTGTGTACAGCAGAGCTGCGTGTATATGTCATGGTGATGTGTGTACAGCAGGGCTGCGTGTATATGTCATGGTGATGTGTGTACAGCAGGGCTGCGTGTATATGTCATGGTGATGTGTGTACAGCAGAGCTGTGTATATATGTCATGGTGATGTGTGTACAGCAGAGCTGTGTATATATGTCATGGTGATGTGTGTACAGCAGAGCTGTGTGTGTGTGTATGTCATGGTGATGTGTGTACAGCAGAGCTGTGTGTATATGTCATGGTGATGTGTGTACAGCAGAGCTGTGTGTATATGTCACGGTGATGTGTGTACAGCAGAGCTGTGTGTATATGTCATGGTGATGTGTGTGTGTGTGTGTATATATGTCATGGTGATGTGTGTACAGCAGAGCTGTGTGTGTATATGTCATGGTGATGTGTGTACAGCAGAGCTGTGTGTATATGTCATGGTGATGTGTGTGTGTGTGTATATATGTCATGGTGATGTGTGTACAGCAGAGCTGTGTGTGTATATGTCATGGTGATGTGTGTACAGCAGAGCTGTGTGTGTATATGTTATGGTGATGTGTGTACAGCAGAGCTGTGTGTGTATATGTCA
Organism: Hyla sarda; assembly: GCF_029499605.1. Classification (NCBI taxonomy): domain Eukaryota; kingdom Metazoa; phylum Chordata; class Amphibia; order Anura; family Hylidae; genus Hyla; species Hyla sarda. Next base: position 439,857,282 of record NC_079189.1, read on the forward strand.
TGGTGATGTGTGTACAGCAGAGCTGTGTGTGTATATGTCATGGTGATGTGTGTACAGCAGAGCTGTGTGTGTATATGTCATGGTGATGTGTGTACAGCAGAGCTGTGTGTGTATATGTCATGGTGATGTGTGTACAGCAGAGCTGTGTGTGTATATGTCATGGTGATGTGTGTACAGCAGAGCTGTGTGTGTATATGTCATGGTGATGTGTGTACAGCAGAGCTGTGTGTGTATATGTCATGGTGATGTGTGTACAGCAGAGCTGTGTGTGTATATGTCATGGTGATGTGTGTACAGCAGAGCTGTGTGTGTATATGTCATGGTGATGTGTGTACAGCAGAGCTGTGTGTGTATATGTCATGGTGATGTGTGTACAGCAGAGCTGTGTGTGTATATGTCATGGTGATGTGTGTACAGCAGAGCTGTGTGTGTATGTGTCATGGTGATGTGTGTACAGCAGAGCTGTGTGTGTATGTGTCATGGTGATGTGTGTACAGCAGAGCTGTGTGTGTGTGTCATGGTGATGTGTGTACAGCAGAGCTGTGTGTGTATGTCATGGTGATGTGTGTACAGCAGTGCTGTGTGTATATGTCATGGTGATGTGTGTACAGCAGAGCTGTGTGTATATGTCATGGTGATGTGTGTACAGCAGTGCTGTGTGTATATGTCATGGTGATGTATGTACAGCAGTGCTGCGTGTGTATGTCATGGTGATGTGTGTACAGCAGAGCTGTGTATATATGTCATGGTGATGTGTGTACAGCAGAGCTGTGTATATATGTCATGGTGATGTGTGTACAGCAGAGCTGTGTGTGTGTGTCATGGTGATGTGTGTACAGCAGAGCTGTGTGTGTATGTCATGGTGATGTGTGTACAGCAGTGCTGTGTGTATATGTCATGGTGATGTGTGTACAGCAGAGCTGTGTGTATATGTCATGGTGATGTGTGTACAGCAGTGCTGTGTGTATATGTCATGGTGATGTGTGTACAGCAGTGCTGCGTGTGTATGTCATGGTGATGTGTGTACAGCAGAGCTGTGTATATATGTCATGGTGATGTGTGTACAGCAGAGCTGTGTATATATGTCATGGTGATGTGTGTACAGCAGAGCTGTGTGTGTGTGTATGTCATGGTGATGTGTGTACAGCAGAGCTGTGTGTGTGTATGTCATGGTGATGTGTGTACAGCAGAGCTGTGTGTGTATATGTCATGGTGATGTGTGTACAGCAGAGCTGTGTGTGTATATGTCATGGTGATGTGTGTACAGCAGAGCTGTGTGTGTATATGTCATGGTGATGTGTGTACAGCAGAGCTGTGTGTGTATATGTCATGGTGATGTGTGTACAGCAGAGCTGTGTGTGTATATGTCATGGTGATGTGTGTACAGCAGAGCTGTGTGTGTATATGTCATGGTGATGTGTGTACAGCAGAGCTGTGTGTGTATATGTCATGGTGATGTGTGTACAGCAGAGCTGTGTGTGTATATGTCATGGTGATGTGTGTACAGCAGAGCTGTGTGTGTATATGTCATGGTGATGTGTGTACAGCAGAGCTGTGTGTGTATATGTCATGGTGATGTGTGTACAGCAGAGCTGTGTGTGTATATGTCATGGTGATGTGTGTACAGCAGAGCTGTGTGTGTATATGTCATGGTGATGTGTGTACAGCAGAGCTGTGTGTGTATATGTCATGGTGATGTGTGTACAGCAGAGCTGTGTGTGTATATGTCATGGTGATGTGTGTACAGCAGAGCTGTGTGTGTATATGTCATGGTGATGTGTGTACAGCAGAGCTGTGTGTGTATATGTCATGGTGATGTGTGTGTATATATGTCATGGTGATGTGTGTACAGCAGAGCTGTGTGTGTATATGTCATGGTGATGTGTGTACAGCAGAGCTGTGTGTGTATATGTCATGGTGATGTGTGTGTATATGTCATGGTGATGTGTGTGTGTGTGTGTGTGTGTATGTCATGGTGATGTGTGTACAGCAGTGGTGTGTGTGTATGTCATGGTGATGTGTGTACAGCAGAGCTGTGTGTGTATGTCATGGTGATGTGTGTACAGCAGAGCTGTGTGTGTATGTCATGGTGATGTGTGTACAGTAGGACTGTGTGTATGTCATGGTGATGTGTGTACAGTAGGACTGTGTGTATATGTCATGGTGATGTGTACAGTAGGACTGTGTGTATATGTCATGGTGATGTGTGTACAGCAGAGCTGTGTGTGTGTGTATGTCATGGTGATGTGTGTACAGTAGGACTGTGTGTGTGTCATGGTGATGTGTGTACAGTAGGACTGTGTGTGTGTCATGGTGATGTGTGTACAGTAGGACTGTGTGTATGTCATGGTGATGTGTGTACAGTAGGACTGTGTGTATGTCATGGTGATGTGTGTACAGTAGGACTGTGTGTATATGTCATGGTGATGTGTGTACAGTAGGACTGTGTGTATATGTCATGGTGATGTGTGTACAATACAGAAATGTAGGTGCACTACTGTGGTAGATGTATACAATGACATTGGCTATCCCTCAACACTGATGTTAAAATTTTTATGCTGGGGATCGCCCCTAGCAACGGACTACAAGGGCAGGATCTGCTCCCCCAGTATATATGCACAACTGCATTTGGGGTTGAGCACCTCCTGCCATTTGAGACCATGTTTTTTTTTGTTGTCATGGTGATGTGTGTACAGCAGTGCTGTGTGTATATGTCATGGTGATTTGTGTACAGCAGTGCTGTGTGTATATGTCATGGTGATGTGTGTACAGCAGTGCTGTGTGTGTATCTATAAGCTACATATAACAGATGTTATGATTATGTGTGTACAGCAGAGCTGTGTGTATCTTGAAGCTGCATACATGTCCATGACTAAGGGCAATAGCTCGAAACGCTTCGGCGTTTCACTCCTTTTTTAAGTGACATTTCACTTGCCACCACGTAGCAATTTTGTCCATGTTTTTAATGTGCACGATTAAAGGCTACGTTTTATTGCATTTCCACATACCCAGGAGCTGGACCCTTGTTTTCCTTTTCTTCACAATAGTGCGGTAACTTACATGTCCACGAAAGACATTTATTCTGACTTCAGTGACTGTAGCAGCATCCAATCAGACCTTATCAAACCCCAACAGTGTCCATGGTTACACCGGTCACCTGACTCCTCTAGCGTTCTTGGTTACATACACTGAATACCCTTTCCGCATGCGCACTACCATTAAGACGACCGGTGACAGCACGGACTTATTGTGAACACTGATAGTCTGATCCTTTATAATATTGTTAATGAACATATTGGGTTCTATGACAATTCCCCTCAATTACCATACAGTAAGTGTCTGTTCTCTTTTTACTACTCCAATGCCACATAGTAGCTTGTGTATTGTTTACACCCCACGTCATCACCCTGCGTTTTTGACAAGAGAACTGACGTCAGGAATCCGCCAATTAGTTGAAATCTTTTAGCGCCCTTTTACCCTTATATACCATGTTGTCTTCAGAGTCTGTATAAGCCATTTTAACATTGAAAAAAAGACCGCTCTAGTCTTGAAACGCGTCTGTTTGTTTGGCTCCATGAATAAATGAAACATTTGTTTTAATACATTGCTTCATTTGAACCTACTTCCACGGATTGCGATGAGGATCCCTGGACTTTTTTTCCTTTGGAATATCCCTTTGATGTATCCCTGTTTGGCAGTAGGTACCTGACTGCTGAAAATCCAGGCGGCTGCACTGTGACCCAATGCTATTACTGGTGGTTGTGTCTGTCACACAACCACGGAAGGTGAGCAGTTCTGCCTCTATCTCTTATTACTGCTTGAAGCTGTATTGATATACTAGTCCTTGAGAAGCTCTGCTGTTTTTTCTAGATACGTACTTCTTTGTGAGATGGGGCATGGCATACCAGGAGGGTGTTTTTTGGGCAATTTAGTGGTTTATGGGGTTAAAATTTGGAATGTACTCTGGACTTGGTACATTGGGGTCAAATTATGGAAAATTTTAATGAAAAGGGAAAATGTAGTACTGCATGGAGATGTGATACTCCCTGAAGCAGTTTTTAATGCAGAGGCCTGGATGATCGGGGCAAGTGTCGCATTGAGTGGTGGTGTCCTTCCGTATCCCCCTCTTGTGACACACTGGCCCTCATTTACTTAGAAAATCGGGTTGTAAGTCTATCTTGCTTTCTTACCCGACTGCTTTTTTCCCCTGGTATTTATTATTATGTCGCATCCTGTTTGTCGCACGTGGGTTTTGTTGGTTTTGGTTTCCAACTCCTCTGAGTTGTCGGGAAAAAATCCACAACAATTCAACAAATTCGGGTTGGAAACCTTTATAAATACGTGGGAAAGCTCAGAAATGTCGGGTTACTCCCCTTTTTCGGGTTTGGGAGAATCCACATCGGGTCCGTCGGGAAAAAATGTTGCATCGTGTCGCAGACTGGCGCACGATGTCTGCGACATGTCTCAGACATAGATGCGACAAAAAAACCTGACCAAACAAGTCGGGTTTAGAATAGTAAATGAGGGCCACTCTGTATGTTTCCTGGGATTGTCCTGGCACCTATATTTCCAGTTCCTTGGGAAGTCCGGCCTGCTCTTTCCCGGTCACCAAATATCAGGACCTTTAGGACTACTTCTTGGAACTCGAGGAATGTCCCTGTCTTGCCAGCATACTGGGACAGTACAAAAGAGTTGTACATGGCAACCTGTACCATGTAGACCATACCCATGTTTTCCACATGGCCATGTATGGCTTGAGGACTTGATCAGAGAGATCAACTCCCCCCATATACTGATTGTAGCCCAGAATACAATCAGGCTTGAGGACCGGTGTTGTGGTACCTCGCACAGGGACAGGTGAGCTGCCGTTACCATGAATTGTGGACAGCATAAGGACATCCCTCTTATCCTTATACCTGACCAGCAATAGGTTTTCATTGGTAAGGGCACGGGACTCACCCTTGGGCATAGGTGTCTGAACAAAATTTGGAGGGAGGCTCTGCCCGCCTCTGATTGTCCGGGCAGAGCGGAAGGAAGAGGGTGGCTGGAGTACCTGAGGATGGCGAGGGACCAGCGATCGTGGCGGGACCGGAAGCAGGCAGCGACGGGATCAGCGTCAGTAAGGAGGCGGCAGCGGTGGAGGCAGCAGTGAAGATCAGTGGTAAGTGATCTTCACTGCTGCCTTCTAGGAGTTGCCAAACTATAACTCTGGCAGTGGTGTGCAAACTGTAGCCCTTCCAGATGTTGCAAAACTACAACTCCCAGCATGCCCAGACAGTTCAGGCATGCTGGGAGTTGTAGTTCTGTAACATTTGGCCCTTCAGATGTTGCAGAACTACAACTCCTAGCATGCCTGGGCAGTCTGTACATGCTTGGAGTTGAAGTTTTGCAACATCTGGAGAGCTGCAGTTTGGACACTACTACACAGTGGTCTCCAAACTGCTCTCCAGTTGTTGCATAACTACAACTCCCAAAATGTCTTTTGGCTGTCTGGGCATGCTGGGAGTTGTGTTTTTGCAACAACTGGAGGCACACTGGTTGGGAAACACTGAGTTAAAGGGGTATTCCGTCCAAAAACATCTTATCCCCTATTGAAAGGATAGGGGATAAGATGTCTGATCGCGGAGGGCCAGTCGCTGGGACCCCCCGTTATCTTCCTGCAGCAGCACGCATTCTATGCGTAGCTGCGTCTGCAGTTTCGGAAACCGCCGGGCTTCCGAGACGGGGACGTGATGTCATGCCACGCCCCCTCCATTCATTTTTATGGGAGGGGGCGTAACGGACACAACGCCCCCTTCAATAGACATGAATGGAAGCGGCGTGGCGTGATGTCACCTACCGTTTCGGAAGCTCGGCGGTTTCCGAAACTGCAGACGCAGCTGCGCATAGAGTGCGGGCTGCTGCAGGGAGATCGCGAGGGGTCCCAGCGGCGGGCCCCCCGCGATCAAGCATCTTATCCCCTATCCTTTCGATAGGGGATAAGATGTTTTTGCCCGGAATACCCCTTTAAGTAACAAACTCTGTGTTTTGCAACCAGTGTGCCTCCAGCTGTTGCATACCTACAACCCCCAGCATGCACGGACAGCCAAAGCGCCTGCTGGGAGTGTTAGTAGTATGCCTCCAGCTGTTGCATAACTACAAGTCCCAGCACGCCCTTCAGCTGTCAATGCATGCTGAGAGTTGTAGTTTTTGCAACAGCTGAAGGCACACTGGTTGCGAAACACAGAGTTTGTTACCTAACTCAGTGTTTCAGAACCAGTGTGCCTACAGCTGTTGCAAACTACAACTCCCGGCATGCATTGGTCTATACATGCTGGGAGTTGTAGTTTTGCAACAGCTGGAGGCACACTGGTTGCAAAACACTGAGTTAAAAAATAAACTCTGTGTTTTGCAACCAGTGTGCCTCCAGCTGTTGCATAACTACAACCCCCAGCATGCACGGACAGCCAAAGGGCATGCTGGGAGTTGTAGTTTTGCGACAGCGGGGTACAGTGACACGGATGGGGGTATACAGCGAGTTTCTTGGTGCAAGTTTGAGATGCAGCAAATTATCTGCTGCAGCTCAAAATCCCAGCGGGAAACTCACTGTAAACCCCCGCCCGTGTGAATGTACCCTAAAAACACTACACTATAACACAAAATAAAGGGTAAAACACTATATATACATAGTTACCCCTCCCCCCCCCCCCCCCAAAAAAAAAATGTCTCGTACGACACTGTTTCCAAAATGGAGCCTCCAGCTGTTGCAAAACAACTCCCAGTATTGCCGGACAGCCATTGACTGTCCAGGCATGCTGGGAGTATTGCAACAGCTGTAGGCACCCTGTTTGGGAAACACTGCCGTAGGGGAATTTTGATATCGGAGGCAACTGTAATTCTTGCATCTGGGTCCATCCCTATGCAAATCCCTAATTTAGGCCTCAAATGCGAATGGCGCTCTCTCACTTCGGAACCCTGTTGCATTTCCACATATGGGGTATTTCTGTACTCGGGAGAAATTGTCTAACAAATTTTGGGGGGCTTTTTCTCCTTTTACCCCTTATGAAAAGGTACAGTTGGGGTCTACTCCAGCATGTTATTGTAAAAAAATGTTTTATACTAACATGCTGGTGTTGCCAGATACTTTTCATTTTCACAAGTGGTAAAAGGGAAAAAAAAGACCTCCAAAATTTGTAACGCAATTTCTTTTGAGTATGGAAATACCCCATATGGGGGCGTAAAGTGCTCTGTGGACACACAACAAGGCTCAGGAGCGAGAGCTCCATGTACATTTGAGGTGATTTGCACAGGGGTGGCTGATCGTTACAGTGGTTCTGACATAAACGCAAAAAAAAAACACCCACATGTGACCCCATTTTGGAAACTACTTCCCTCACGGAACGTAACAAGGAGTATAGTGAGCCTTAACACCCCACACGTGTTTGACGAATTTTCGTTAAAGTTGGACGTGAAAATTAAAATTTTTTATTTTTTCACTAAAATGCTGGTGTTATCCCAATTTTTTTATTTTCACAAGGGGTAATAGGAAAAAAAGCCCACCAAAATTTTTAACACCATATCTTCTGAGTATATAACCCCTTAAGGACTGGGCGTTTTTAGGTTTTTGCTCTTTCGTTTTTTTCATCCTTACCTTTAAAAAATCATAAATCTTTAAATTTTGCACCTAAAAATCTGTATTATGGTTTATTTTTTGCGCCACCAATTCTACTTTGTAATGATATCAGTCATTTTACCCAAAAATCTACGGCGAAACGGGAAAAAAATCATTGTGCGACAAAATTGAAAAAATACAGCCATTTTGTAACTTTTGGAGGCTTCCGTTTCTACGTAGTACATTTTTCGGTAAAAATGACACCTTATCTTTATTCTGTAGGTCCATACGGTTAAAATGATACCCTACTTATATAGGTTTGATTTTGTATTACTTCAGAAAAAAATCATAACTACATGCAGGAAAATTTATACGTTTAAAATTGTCATCTTCTGACACCTATAACTTTTTATTTTTCCATGTTCAGGGCACTATGAGGGTACATTTTTTGCACTGTGATCTGAAGTTTTTGTCGGTACCATTTTTGCATTGATCTGACTTTTTGATCGCTTTTTATTCATCTTTTCATGATATAAAAAGTGACCAAAAATAAGCTATTTTGGACTTTGGAATTTTTTTGCGCGTACGCCATTGACCGTGCGGTTTAATTAGCAGTATATTTTTTTAATTCGGACATTTCCGCACGCGGCAATGCCACATATGTTTATTTTTATTTTCATTTACACAGTTTTTTTTATTATTATTGGAAATGCCGGGTGATTCAAACTTTTATTAGGGGAAGGGATAATTCAAAGGGTTAATGATTTTTTTACACTTTTCTTTTGCAATATTATAGCTCCTATAGGGGGCTATAACATTGCATTTACTGATCTTTAACAGTGTTCAATGCATCTCCATAGCGATGCAATGATCAGTGTTTTTGGCGATTGATTGCTCAAGCCTGGATCTCAGGAAGGAAGGTAAGAGACCTTCCTCCTGTAATACAGCTGTTCGGGATGCCGTGATTTCACAGCAGCGATCCTGAACAGCTCCCTGAGCTAACCGACACTTTTTACTTTTAGCCGCGTGGCTCAGCTTTGAGCGCGCGGCACCGCGATCAGTGCCACACGCTACTAGCGGCGGGTCCCGGCTTCACTATGATGCTGGGCCCGCCGTGATATGATGCGGGGTCACCGTGGGAACTCACTCATACGTCCTTGGTCCTTAAGGAGATAAATACCCCATGTGTGGACGTAAAGTGCTCTGCGGGCAAACTACAATGCTCAGAACAGAAGGAGCGCCATTGGGCTTTTGAAGAGAGAACGTGTCTGGAATTGAAGGCCATGTGCGTTTACAAAGCCCCTATGATGCCAGAACAGTGGAACCCCCCCCCCACATGTTTCCCCATTTTGGAACCTACACTCCTCACATAATGTAATAAGGGGTAGAGTGAGCATTTACACCCCACAGGTGTCTGACAGATTTTTGGAAAAGTGGTCCATGAAAATGAAAAATTTTATTTTTCATTTGCACAGCCCACTGTTCCAAAGATCTATCAAAAGCCAGTGGGGTGTAAATGCTTACTGCACCCCTTATAAAATACTGTGAGGGGTGTAGTTTTTAAAATGGGGTCACATGTGGGGAGGGGGCCACGGTTCTGGCACCATGGGGGCTTTGTAAACACATATGGCCCCCGACTTCCATTCCAAACAAATTCTCTCTCCAAAAGCCCAATGGGGTTAAAATTTTGGTAGGCTTTTTCTCCTAGTACCCCTTGTGAAAATTAAAAACTTGGGGTGACACCAGCATTTTAGTGAAAAAATCTCATTTTTAATTTTCACATCCAACTTTAGTGTAAATTTGTCAAACACATGTGGGGTGTAAAGACTCACTGTACCCCTTGTTACGTGCCTTGAGGGGTGTGGTTTCCCAAATAGTTTGCCATGTGGGGCTTTTTTATTTATTTTTTTGCTGTTATTGCACCATAAGGGCTTCCTAAATGCGACATGCCCCCCAAAAAACATTTCAGCAAAATTTGCTTTCCAAAAGCCAAATGTGACTCCTTCTCTTTTGAGCATTGTAGTGTGCCAGCAGATCACTTGATGTCCACACATGAGATATTTCCATACTCCACAAATTTTGGGGGGCATTTTCTCCTATTGCCTCTTAAAAAAATTGTAAAATTGCTGGAAAAAAATTTAATTTACACATCCGACTTTAACGAAAAGTCGTCAAACAACTGTGGGGTGTTAAGGCTCACTGTACCTATTGTTACTTGCCGTGAGGGGTGTAGTTTCCAAAATAGTATGCCATGTGTTTTTTTTTTTTTTTTGCTGTTATAGCACCATAGGGGCTTCTTAAATGCGACATGCACCCCCCCCCCCCCCCCCCCGGAAACAATTCCAGCTAAATTTCCTTTCAAAAAGCCAAATGTGGCTCCTTCTCCTCTGAGCATTGTAGTGCACTCACAAAGCACTTTACGTCCACACATGGGGTATTTCCATACTCAGAAGAAATGGGGTTACAACTTTTGGGGCATTTTCTCCTATTACCTCTTGTAAAAATCGTTAATTTGGTAAAAAACTGCCTTTTAGTGACAAAAATATACCATAGGGAGCTATAACACTGCACATACTGATCTTTTACCCTGATCCCTGCAAAGCCATAGCTTTGCATGGATCAGCGAGATAGGGGCTAGATTGCTCAAGCCTGTAGCTCAGGCTTGGAGCAATCAAACGCCAATTGGATGCTACGGAGCAAGGTAAGGGTGTCTCCGCTCGCGTCCTAGCTGATCTGGACATCGCGATTTTATCGCCGCGTCTGAAGGGTTAATAGCCGTTGTGCCGCGCGCTGTTAGCCCAGGATCCCGGCTATCATTAGCAGCCGGGACCGACCCGGTGTGATTTTAAACACTGGGATCGGGCGTACACGTACAGGTACGCCCTACGTCCTTAACAGGTTAAAGGGGTATTCCAGGAAGAAATTTTTATTTTTTTATATCAACTGGCTCCAGAAAGTTAAACAGATTTGCAAATTATTCTATTAAAAAATCTTAATCCTTCCAATGATTATCAGCTGCTGAAGTTGAGTTGTTCTTTTCTGTCTGGCCACAGTGCTCTCTGCTGACATCTCTGCTTGTCTCGGGAACTGCACAGAGTAGAAGAGGTTTGCTATGGGGATTTGCTTCTACACTGGACAGTTCCCGAGACACGTGTCATCAGTGAGCACTTAGACAGAAAAGAACAACTCAACTTCAGTAGCTCATGAATACTGAATGGATTAAGATTTTTTAATTGAAGTCATTTACAAATCTGTTTAACTTTCTGGATCCAGTTGATATATAAAAAACAGTTCTCACTTTCCTATCTTTAATTGGATGTTTCTGTAATCATCTTGGCAATACTGTCTGTCAGGGCAGAATACATTTCGTGCAACAGATTTAATCCCATGCGACACAAAAAAAAAAACAGAGATGGGCGACAGATTAGTAAATCAGGGAGAAAAAAAACCGGAGTAAAAAGAAAAACACTTCACATTAAACACTCTGGTTTTAGTAAATCAGGGCCATTGAGTTTTACATATATAGATTAGAACGGCAACAGACATAAAGCTCTAGTATCAGCTTGTTGGTGAATGTAGATAAGTAATTCATCTCAGGATATCACTTTCATCCAATCATCCACATTATTTTTCTCTTTAGCCCGATGTAACCTTGTTTTCTTACTTTTAGGTCTTAGCATGGGTTTAAGTTTGACTTTTCTTTATGTAATATTTTGAAGCCCCATAGAGAATGAATGGAGCACTGGCCACACCTGTACACTGCAGCTACATTCATTTGGAGGACATTTGTTCTCTGTTCTCCGGATCGGTTGCTATCTCCTATCCTATATCTCCTAGTCATTTTGACCGATCACCTGTAAATCCGGCCTAGTCCTTGGAGGTGACTACCTGTTGTAGCTTACTAGGGACTTAGTAGGGTATCTAGGTTAGTTTCCTGTGCAGGATCTCACAGGGCTCCTCCTTGTGGTATGCACTGTATCTATAGTACACCCCTGCATTGTGCAGTCATGGCCGTAAATGTTAGCACCCCTGATTTTTTTTCAAGAAAATGAAGTATTTCTCATAGAAAAGGATTGCAGTAACACATGTTTTGCTATACGCATGTTTATTCTGTTTGCGTGTATTGGAACTAAACCAAAAAGGGAGGAAAAAAAGCTAATTGGACATAATGTCGCACCAAACTCCAAAAATGGACTGGACAAAATTATTGACAATCATAATAGTGTGGAAAAATAAGATTGTTTCAAGCATGTAATTCTCCTTTAAACTCACCTGGGGCAAGTAACAGGTGGGGGCAATATAAAAATCACACCTGAAAGCAGATAAAAAGGAGAGAAGTTCACTTAGTCTTTGCATTGTGTCTGTGTGTGTGCCACACTAGCATGGACAACAGAAAGAGGAGAAGAGAACTGTCTGAGGACTTGAGAACCAAAATTGTTGAAAAATATCAACAATCTCAAGGTTACAAGTCCATCTCCAGAGGTCTAGATTTGCCTTTGTCCACAGTGCCCAACATTATCAAGAAGTTTGCAACCCATGGCACTGTAGCTAATCTCCCTGGGTGTGGACGGAAGAGATAAATTGATAAAAGGTGTCAACGCAGGATAGTCCGGATGGTGGATAAGCAGCCCCAAACAAGTTCCAAAGATATTCAAGCTGTCCTGCAGGCTCATGGAACATCAGTGTCAGGGCAAACTATCCGTCGACATTTAAATGAAATGAAATGCTATGGCAGGAGACCCAGGAAGACCCCACTGCTGAGACAGAGACATAAAAATCAAGGCTACATTTTACCAAAATGAACTTGAGTAAGCCAAAATCCTTCTGGGAAAACGTCTTGTGGACAGAAGAGACCAAGATAGAGTTTTTTGGTAAAGCACATCATTCTACTGTTTTCCGAAAACAGAATGAGGTCTACAAAGAAAAGAACACAGTACCTACAGGGAAATATGGTGAAGGTTCAATGATGTTTTGGAATTGTTTTGCTGCCTCTGGCACTGGGTGCCTCGAATGTGTGCAAGACATCATGAAATCTGAGGATTACCAACGGATTTTGGGTCGTACTATACAGCCCTAAATCCCATTGAATACCTGTGGAGAGATCTTAAAATTGCTGTTGGGAAAAGGCTTCCTTCCAATAAGAGAGACGTCGAGCAGTTTGCAACAGAAGAGCGGTCCAACATTCCGGCTGAGAGGTGTAAGAAGCCTATTGATGGTTATAGGAAGTGACTGATTTCAGTTATTTTTTCCAAAGGGTGTGCAACCAAATATTAAGTTAAGGGTGCCAATAATTTTGTCCAGCCCATTTTTGGAGTTTGGTGTGACATTATGTCCAATTTGCTTTTTTTCCACCCTTTTTTTGTTTAGTTCCAATACACACAAAGGGAATAAACATGTGTATAGCAAAACATGTGTTACTGCAATCCTCTTCTGTGAGAAATACTTCATTTTCTTGAAAAATTTTAGGGGTGCAACATTTACCACCATGACTGTATGTGCAATACATGTTGGGCCAGGTGATGTCTTGGGTATTATGGCACTTTGATTAATGTTATGTTAATATCTCTGCTCTCCAGGTTGCTATCCTATGCTTTTCTTGTTATCTGTTGTCAGATGCCAGATCTTTGTAAACCATGTACAGTAGATGATGCAACTATACTGTAGTATTTGTTATATATCATGCTGCCCTATATAATTTATTGATTCCCCTCTAATTTACTGTATATACCTTGGCAATCTTTCATAGTACAATATTAGTTTAAGGGGTTTTAACATGTTTACATATATTGATTATTTATAGCAACTTTGCACCGTAAATTCTGTAAATACAGATATATTTGGAAATATATATATTATTTTTATATATAGATATATACATTTTTATTACATAGCTTTGTGACAAACATGATATAATGCATTTTTGATACATGTTTGATCTATTGCTTGTTTGCACTTTATACATAGTTACTAATCTCAGCACCTCTTATTGTTTTATTATAGTTGTGTATGTATGGATTTTTGTAATCTCCTGGATAGATGTAAGTGTATATATAGAGAAAAAGATATGAAATGACTACTTTACCACCGAGATACCACCTATCTGTTCCTCCGCCATATATCACCCTACAAACATGTTTTTACATATTTTATTTTCTGATGAATAATAATAATAATTATAAAGCTATGTATTTTTATATATAATTTGAAGTCTTTTATTCTATATAAGTTTTTCATTTTGTATCCATAAAGTGTATTAGGGATGTTTGTAGACTTCCTATTTCTCGCCATCTCTACCACTTTATTTACTTGATTATATTATATGTTAAAGGGGTTATCCAACAGAAGGTGACTTTAGTACTCACCTGCTAGACAGTGTGAGGTCACTTTTCTCCCTCGCACACATCAGCCACTCCACCCATTGTAGCACACCTGAGCTCCCTTCCATGCTGTGCTGTAAACTACAATTCTCTGCAGCCCTGTGGGGAATGATCTCCACCCCACCTAGCAGTTGCTCAACCCATTGAAGCAAAGACAGGCTCCATTTCAACACCTGACTAGTGATGTTATATCTCGGGCCACACTGCAACCTGGAAAAAGCCTGAGACAACACAAATTTTGTATGCTGCTAAAGATGTACATTGGGGGTAAAGATCAGATAAGAATTGCAGACCAGCCACCACACACAGGTACAGACACCATATTATGAACTACACTAACTTTACAGCCCCTGTTGAACAGTCAAGTAAAAAAAATAAAAATTACAGAATACCCCTTTAAGTTTTAGTTGGTTGTTTTTTGTCGATTGCTTACTTAGCTGTAGGATCATAATTAGACTTTGATACTAATGACAGTATTTGATGAATTCTTCTGCAAACATCTAAAATTACATGAGTATGAAACTGAAGAACCTATGAAACTTGTTCTAGAAACCACAGCGGAAAGAAGCCATTTGTTTGCTTTATCTGGCAAAGTAATACTAGTATGGTCAATGAGATGGAGAAAGAGCAACAAGTCACTGGCAGCAGATAGGAATCATCGCCAGTACATGAAAGCCTTTTGTTTTACAAGGCCCCAGAACAATAGAACTTTCCGTGCAAAACACTTTGAAAACTTGTTATTCTTTCCTGTTTTTTCAGTCGGGGTACTGTGAATGTAGCAGCCACTGATCTAGTCAGAATAAAAAATGAAAAGCCATTATAATGATTTTTCAAGGGAGTTTGCCAGCAAACATATGGATCTCATTGCCACTTGTCCGGCTTCGGCCAGTAAAACAAATGCAATTAATCAATATGTAAAAGTCATAAATTAACATAAGCATTAATCATCCTAATATGTAAAAGCCGTGCATTAACATAAACATTCATCATTCTTAGCCCATATGTGTCAGGCAGCAATTCTTTTTATTAATCAGGGTTTTTGTCTGTCATTTCTTCCTCTTGACTTCCAGCTAACTGACTATTCATTTTCTGCTTTGAAAACTTTATTCAGGATATTTCGGAGGGAAACGTGGTTTCTTTGTGACATCAGAGGCTACTATTATCCATGTTATTACACTCTAAGATCAGGAGTCACTAGGAGTCGGACCCCCACTGATCAGCTAGTTATCCCCTGGGGGAGTTAAAGAGGTACTCTGCCCCAGACATCTTATCCCCTATTCAAAGGATAAGGGATAAGATGTGTGATGTGTGATGGCGGGGTCCCGCTGCTGGGACCCTCACGATCTCTGTGCAGCACCCGGTGTTCGTTTAGAACGCTGGGAGTGGGAGGTGGGGTTGTCACACCATGCCCCCTCAATGCAAGTCTATGGGAGGGGGCATGATGTCACACCACACCCCCTCAATGCATTGAGGAGGCGTGGCAGCTGCATTGCATAGACTTGCATTGAGGGGGTGTGGTGTGACATCATGCCCCCTCCCATAGACTTGCATTGAGGGGGCATGGTGTGACGTCATGACCCCGCCGCCCGCTCCAAGTGTTTGGAACAAAATGTTCCGAACGCTGGGGCAGCGGAGTACCCCTTTAACAATAAATCTATGCATGACTGAGCTAAGCTCCTCCAGGAAAGTTTTGGTGAAAAGGCACTGGGTTTGAAAGTAAAAATAAAAATAAAATGAATAAAATGCTATCTCCATATAATATAGTCTAAATCACAAATCAGAGGTTAGCCAAGATTTGATTGTAAATTGTTTATATCTTTATTGATACTACATGCCAGACCAATACAATAGCAAGTTGCATGTAGGTAGTATGTATCATTTACATTCTTTTTTTGTATGTGAAATGAAACCTAGTTCTTACATAGCTAGTTCTTTAGGACAAGCCAGGAAATACTGTGGGCTTTTAACCTCAAGTTTTTAGGGTATAAAATAAGAGCATAGTTGTATAGGGCTTTGTACCGGGAATCAATACATATCTCTCATTAGTTAAGTGACCCCTCCAGTGCCAAGTTATCAGAGTTTAAAAAGAGCCCACTGGGCATTCCCCTCAGCTGCTTGAGCCCACCATGGTTTGGCCCCTTCATCACTAAGTCACTCCCCTCTGTGCGCTGCTCACCCCCTCTATCCCCTTGTTTGTCAGTCACCAGGCTGTACGGTAATCCCTGCCTCTCCGCTTTAATCTAACAGCCGAGGGGAATGCCCAGAGGGCTCCAGAGCCTAATTTTCTTATATTTTTGAACTCTGATACCTCGGCGCTCGATCTACTATCTTGAGAGACTGGATGGATATAGGATCAAATGCCCTATACAGCCGTACCCTTACCTCATACACTAAAAATCTGCTGAGAGGTCTGCTTTAAAGGAGTACTCCGGTGCGCAATTTTTTCAATTTATCCCGTCCGGGCTGCAAAATAAAAGAAAACACACTTTATCTTACCTGCCAACGAGCCCCCGGAGCTCGGGTACAGGTGTTCGGTCCCCGGGCTGTATTCTTCTTACTTCCTGTTAGCCCGGCACGTCACACGGAGCTTCAGCCTATCACCAGCCGAGGCGGGACATCGCTGTGGCTGGTGATAGGCTGAAGCTCCGTGTGACGTGCCGGGCTAACAGGAAGTAAGAAGAATACAGCCCGGGGACCGTACACCTGTACCGGAGTGTACCGGAGCTCCGGGGGCTCATTGGCAGGTAAGAGAAAGAGTGTTTTCTTTTATTTTGCAGCCCGGACGGGATAAAATGAAAAAAGTGCGCGCCGGAGTACTCCTTTAAGGGGAAGATTTATCAAAACCTGCCTAGAGGAAGAGTGGTGCAGTTGCCCATAGCAACCAATCGGATTGCTTCTTTCATTTTTTACAGGTCTATTTAAAAATGAAAGAAGCAATCTAATTGGTTGCTATGGGCAAATGTGCCACTCTTCCTCTACACAGGCTTTGATAAATCTCTTCCTAAATGCCTACTCATTAGCATATATAGGGGGCTACTTTGCATATATGTGCAATTTAATGCATATGCTAATCTAATTAATAGTTTCTTTTACTGTATGGATTTTAATCATTTAAATGGGGTAGATTTATTATATAAATGAATATGTACAGTTTTATATACAGCATGCTTTCATTATAACAGTGTTGCCATCTATAGGGTCTGTTGCTCTATACGCCTCTGATTTCATATGGATGCAAACAAGGTTATTTCTGTTGTATTTCCTTCAATTCCAACAGAACGTAATTGTGACGTGCTCTGTCAGACTTTATATTACAGAGGTATTCTCCCTTAGGGAGTAAATCAAGAGGAATTCATGCTGGAAAATTTGCGTGCGGAAAAAAAAAATTTCTATTCACGTGGAATTCGCACAGAATTTGCGCGGAAATGGGGAAGAAAGAAGTGAAGGGTTTTTCAGCCATTTCCGCGCAAATTCCACGTGAAAACGTGGTCGGGCAGAATTTTTTTTTTTTACCATTGACTTCCATTGATTTCTGCTAGCGGATTCCGCTTGAAGAATGAACATGCTCTTTCTTCAAGCGGAAAGGAATTCCGTGTCGGAATTCCGTTAGCAGAATTTCCGCAGTGTGAACAGGACAGCAGAAATAACATTAAAGTCAATGGGCAGAGGGGATGTGCATTAATTTGGAGCAGAGAATTCAAGAGGAATTACTCGAGTAAATTCCTCTTGAATTACTCCGTGTGAACGCTCCCTTAGAAACATTGCTTCCGAGGTTAGCAATTTTTGTTACATTTTTGATACATGAAGTCATAAAGTGATTGGTAAATATAATAGAAATCACCTTAGCTTTTACATGGAGGGTAGTAGTTTGAAATGACAATGACCATTCAAATGTATTTCGTCTCCTAGCACACAAAGTCCATGGAGGCAAATTTATTTCTATGTGTGCATTTAATTTATTTATTAATTAATTAATTTATTTATTTAATGTGATACATTCTTTTCCTGCACTAAAAAAAGGCACAGCCCAGCTTTTACATATTGTTGACACATTAACTATCCAACACAAATTCAGCTTAACAAAAAAAAGTCTAAAAACAAATATTTTCGAAAAATAAAATACCTGGAGAGTTTCATAGTAAAAAAAAAAAGTACTTAACTTCTCTTGGGGCTTTCCACACTCCTTAACACTTTGCAATCACACAGAACATTAATAAGCTTAGTGTCACTAACAGGAGTCTTTCATTCTCAGCTCTATTATCCTTTAACGCACAGGTTCTCTGTGGACTATCCAGAAGGTGTTGTAGCATAGAGAAGACTTAAAGGCCCATGTGCTGTGTATGGTTGCAAAAAAAGAAAGAAAAATAAAAGATGGGAAAAAAAGTGGTTAAAGGTGTGCCCCAATGTTCGGAACATTTTATTCTGTATGCTTGGAGTAAGCGGCAGGGGTTGTGACGTCATGGGCATACCCCTTGTGATGTCGCACCCCCTCAATGCAAGTCTATGGGAGACCCTGGTGCCTTTCAGCCACATATGAAGACACAAGGTCCAGTGATAGATTTTGTATTTGACCCTAGAAGGTGTAAGATATATTCCTGAAAATTCAGATGTGGCAGATGTAGCTCATATAAACGAAAAACTATAAATTACTTTAGAATCCCAATTTTTTAGCACACCAGAAAACCAATAAATATTACATATTTTTAACCACTTTTCCCCCCTAAATGTACTATCCAATTTTTCGTGTTTTATTTATTTATTTTTTTATTCTCATTTCAGATTTGTGTATGCAGGGGACTTGTTCGGATTTGGTGGAATACATCAATGACCCTGATTTTTTTTGTTTACTATTAATAGAATGGCTTGTAGGGGAGTGTTTTTTGGAATAGAAGTATTTAAAGCATGTTTATTTTATTTTATTTACTTTACAGGCTTTAGCAGTGGAAGCTGTCTCATAGACAGAGCCATTACTAAGCCAGGGTGTTAGTGTTAGCCCCAATTACAGCTAGCACTTACCCCCAATTATTACCCTGGTACCCACCACCACAGGGGTGCCTGAAGGAGCCAGTACCAACAGGCCCAGAGTGGGAAAATTGCCCTCCTGGGCCTAGGCAATAACAGACTGGCATTATTTAGGCTGGGGAGGGCCAGGAACAATGAACCTCACCCACCCTGGTGGTAGATGTGGGCAAGTGAGTGGCAATTGCTGTCAAAAGGCAGTTTTGTAAGCCACGTCCGACCTGGCTTTGACTTGTGACTTTTTGAAGGGGATTTGCAATTAGTTTTTTTTTTTTTTTTCCTTACATGCAACATTTGCACTTAATAAATACCCGACCACTGCAAAGTGAAAGCTGAAAGTTGCTTAGGTGGGGTTATTTACAACTTAAAGGAGTAGTCCAGTCCTGAAAAAAACGTATCCCCTATCCTAAGGATAGGGAATGAGTTTCAGATCGTGGGGTGTCCAACCGCTGAGGCCCCCCGCGATCTCCTGTATGGGGGCCCGGCAGCCCGCGGAAAGGGGGTGTGTTGAACACCGCACTCAGCGGCAGCTAAACCGCCCCCTCAATACAGCTCTATGGCAGAGCCGGAGCTCTGCCTTCTGCAATCTCCGGCTCTGCCATAAGGTTGTATTGAGGGGGTGTGTCAGCCGCCGCTTTGTGCGGTGGTCAACACATCCCCTTCAGGCGGGCTGTCGGGGCACTGTACCGGAGATCGCGGGGGCCCCAGCGGTCGGACACCCCGCGATCTGAAACTTATCCCCTATCCTTAGGATAGGGGATACGTTTTTCAGGACTGGACTACTCCTTTAATGTGTACCCTCAAAAGTCGCATAAAAAATTGCTTAAGTGCACGTGTGAATTTCTGTGCGACTTTTATAAACAAAGAAAGAGCTCTTAATCCCTTGATAAATCTCCCCCAGGATTTTTTACTTGACTATGCTACAGGGGCTTTAAAGTTAATTTACTTCATAATATAGTGTCTGTACCTGTAATTGATGGTGGTCCCGCAATTCTTATGTGATCTTTGCCACAATGTTTATTTATAGCAGCATGCAAAATGACTGTTGTCTCAGGTTTTTTCTAGGTTGCAGTGCAGCCCAAGACATTACATCACAAGTGATCAGATGGAGCCTTTCTGCTTCAATGGGGGGAGCAACCGCTGGGTGGGAAGGAGATCATTCTGCAGTGAATTGTAGTTTTGCAACAGCTGGAGGCACCCTGGTTAGAAAACAATGGCCTATTGTTCACAGCAAAGAATGGAAGAAAGCACACCTGTGCTTCAATGGGTGGGGTGGCTGATGTGTGGGAGGGACAAAAGTGACCTCACACTTACAAACAAGGTATTGTGAGACTTGTAGTTTGATGAGGGATTTCCAACAGGAAATTGCCATTTCACAAAAAGATAGCCACAGCATTATGGTAATTTCACAACAAATCCATTTAGCTCCAAGACAAGCACAGATCCTTCCTAAGCATGTCCATTACTGTCTGGCAGGTAAGTACTTAAATCACCTTATGGTGGATAACCCCTTTAACTCTTGGGGACCAAGGGCATACTGGTACGCCCTTGCGCCCTGGTGCTTAAGGACAAGGGCGTACCTGTGCGCCCGTGGGAATTTCGGTACCCCCCCCCCCCCACGTGGGGCGGGAACTGGAGCAGGATGCCTGCTGAAATCATTAAGCAGACATCCCATGACAATGGCTTGGGGGTCCTGCGACCACCCCCACCCCCCATGTCGGTGATCGCCGCAAATCGGGTGACCCGATAGCCCGGAAAATAGGAATGATCGGAGCTGTCAGAGACAGCCCCGATCATCCTAAAGGATAGGAGTGAGGTGGCAGGGGTGCCACCTCCTACTATCCCCTGCCATTGGTTGGTTAGGCCCCAGAAGCCGGGACAGAGCAGGGGAAGATGGCGGCAGGTACCTTGGGCACGCAGGGACCGAGGACCGGCGAGAGGAGCAGGGGAGGACCGGCAGGCAAGTGGAGGCAGCCGCAGCAGTGAAGATCGATGTAAAGTGATCTTCACTGATGATTCTAGGATTTTCAAAACTACAACTCCCAGCATGCCCAGACAGCCTTTGGCTGTCTGGGCATGCTGGGAGTTGTAGTTGTGCAACATCTGGAGGGCCACAGTTTGGAGACCACTGTGCAGTGGTCTCCAAACTATGTCCTTACAGATGTTACAAAACTACAACTCTCAGCATGCCCAGACAGTCCAGGCATGCTGGGAGTTGTAGTTCTGTAACATCTCGCCCTTCAGATGTTGCAGAACTACAACTCCCAGCATGCCTGGACAGTCTCAGCCTGCTGGGAGTTGTAGTTTTGCAACATCTGGAAGGGCACTGTTTGGAGACCACTATACAGTGGTGTCCAAACTGTAGCACTCCAGATGTCAATTCAAAGCATTCTGAGACTGTCCAGGCTTGCTGGGAGTTGTAGTTTGGCAACATCTGAACTTTCAGATGTTGCTGAACTACAACTCCCAGCATGCCTGGGCAGTCAGGGAATGCTTGGATTTGAAGTTTTGCAACAACTAGAGGCACACTGGTTGGGAAACATTGTCTGTATCCTAACTCAGTGTTTCCCAACCCGTGTGCCTCCAGCTGTTGCAAAACTATAACTCCCAACATGCACTGACAGACCATGCATGCTGGGAGTTGTAGTTTTGCAACAGCTGGAGGCACAAGGGTTGGAAAGCACAGAGTTAGGAAACAGATAGTAGTGTGGAAACACTGCAGTAGTCTGTTACCTAACTCAGTGTTTCCCAATCCCAACCAGTGTGCCCCTAGCTGTTGCATAACTACAACTCCCAGCATGCATGGTCTGTTAGTGCATGCTGGGAGTTGTAGTTTTGACCCCCCCCCCATGTGATTGTACAGGGTACATTCACATGGGCGGGGGTTTACAGCAAGTTTCCCGCTTCAAGTTTGAGGTGCCGTAAATTTTCTGTTGCAGCTCAAAACCTCAGTGGGATACTCACTGTAAACCCCCGCCCATGGGAATGTACCCTAAAAACACTACACTACACTAAAGCTAAATAAAGAGTAAAACAATACATATATACTACACCCTTACACCCCCCCAATCAAAATTAAAAACGTCTTGTACGTCAGTTTTTCCAGCTGTTGCAAAATAACAACTTCCAGTATTGCCGGACAGCCAGTGACAGTCCAGGCATGTTGGGAGTTTTGCAACAGCTGGAGGCACCCTGTTTGGGGAAAACTGATGTTCAGTATTTTTGGTGGCGGAGGCAAGTGTAATGCTTGCATCTGGGTACACCCCTATGAAAATCCCTAATTTAGGCCTCAAACGCGCATGGCGCTCTCTCACTTAGGAGCCCTGTCGTATTTCAAAGCAACAGTTTAGGGCCCCACATGGAGTATCTCTGTACCCGGGAGAAATTGCGCTACAAATTATTGGTGGCTTTTTCTCCTTTTACCCCTTATGAAAAGGTAAAGTTGGGGTCTACACCAGCATGCTAGCGTAGTTTTTTTTTTCTTTTACACTAACATGCTGGTGTTACCCCATACTTTTCATTTCCAGAGGTAAAAGGAAAAAAAAGACCCCCAAAATTGTGGGGCCCTAAACTGTTGCCTTGAAATACAAAAGGGCTCCGAAGTGAGAGAGCGCCATGCGCATTTGAGGACTAAATTAGGGATTTTCATAGGCGTGTACCCGGATGCAAGCATTACACTTCCTTCCTCCACACAGGTGTCTGACAGATTTTTGGAACAGTGGTCCATGAAAATGAAAAATGTCATTTTACATCCACATATGAGGTATTTCCTTACTCGAGAGAAATAAGGTTACAAATTTTGGGGGACATTTTCACCTATTACCCCTTGTTAAAAATTTAAATTTGGGGTAACATCAGCATTTTAGTAAAAAAAAAAAAAAAAAGACCCTCAAATTCACTTCAAAACTGAACTGGTCCCTGAAAAATTCTGATTTTGAAATTAACTTGGAAAATTGCTGCTATATTTTGAAGCCCTTTGATGTCTTCAAAAAGTAAAAACATGTCAATATTATGATGGCAACATAAAGTAGACATATTGTTTATGTGAATCAATATAAAATGTATTTGGAATGTCTATTTTCCTCACAAGCAGGGAGCTTCAAAGTTATAAAAATGCAAAATTTTCAAATTTTTCATAAAATGTTGTAATTTTTCACCAAGAAATTATGGAAGTATCAACGAAAATTTACCACTAACATAAAGTAGAATATGTCACGAAAAAACTATCTCGGAATCAAATTCATAAGTAAAAGCATCCCAGAGTTATTAATGCTTAAAGTGACAGTGGTCAGAATTGCAAAAAATGCTCTGGTCCTTAAGGTCAAAATGGACTCGGTCCCCAAGGGGTTAAACTGGAGACAGCTAGTTGTAATGAAATTACTCAGTTAGAACCTGAGAAAACTAGCTTGAATGAAAAGGCTGTAATACATAAAGAAAGTCTGGCATCTGATGATGCGGAGGTATTAGATGACTCAGAGGTATTAGCCTGATATGTATGGTTGAATTTGGTTTTAAATCTAGTTTTAACGAGGGAAACCTGTGTACGTGAAATTAATCAGTTAAAAAACAATTTAAATTGTTGAGGATACAACAATAGTTGGCATAAAATATAGGATACAACATTCAGTGTTCCTATTAGCAGTAACATTCTAGTTTAAACTAAGGTGTTCTGTAAAAACCTGGTTTGAACTAGGGAAAAGCAGTACATTCTAGTTTGCACAAAGGCGTTTAAGTTTCAACAAAAAAAAAACTCTTTTAAAGGCGTACTCCCCTGGAAAACATTTATTTCTTTATCTTTTAAATCAACTGGTGCCAGGAAGTTCAAAAGATTTGTAAATGACTTCTATTTAAAAATCTTAATCCTTCCAGTACTTATCAGCTGCTGTATGCTCCACAGAAAGTTCTTTTCTTTTTGAATTTCTTTTCTGTCTGACCACAGTGCTCTCTGCTGACACTTCAGTCCATTTTAGGAACTGTCCAGAGCAGGAGAGGTTTGCTATTGGGATTTGCTCTGTGGTCTGACAGAAAAGAACTTCCTCTGTAGTATACAGTAACTGATGAGTACTGGAAGAATTAAGATTTTTAAATAGATGTAATTTACAAATCTGTTGATTTGCACCAGTTGATTTAAAAAAAAAAAATCCAATGGAGTACCCCTTTAACTGTAACATATACATTTTTAAAGGGGTACTCACGTGGAAAACTTTTTTTTTTTTAAATCAACTGGTGCCAGAAAGTTAAAGGGTAGCTCCCACCAACCCTCTTTTTTTCTGTCCCTGCCTATTGCCCTTCTATCCCTAACCCCCTCCCTGCCTTTATTTTTATATTTATTGACTAATAAATGCCATTTTGTCTGCCTGGTAGTGTGCTCACTACCAGGCAGACTTCCCCAGCAGGCACCACGTCACTGATGCCTGCTGGAGGCGACTTCTGCCCTTAGTTCTAACAGGGTGCCTCCAGCTGTTTCACAACTACAACTCCCAGCATGCCCTGACATCTATTGGCTTACAGGGCATGCTGGCAGTTGTAGTGGGGAAACAACTGGAGGCACCCATTCATACCAACCTCCTGCCCCCACCCCCCTTCCCTCACCTTCCGGTCGCTCAGATGGGGAGAAGAAGCCGGGACCGCGAACTCTGCGCTGCGCGGCGAGCTGCGGAGAAACGGGGAATCCGGATGCAGGACGTGCCGGGGAATCCAATTCAGTTACTGGAGTCTGCAGAGAGAGTGCAGACCCAACTGGGCTGAGGTACAGGCTGCGTGCCTGCTGCGGCCAGGGTGGCTGCTCCTGGACTTTACTGCGCTGGCTTCCTGCCTGTTGAATTGACATACAGGAAGCCAGCGCGCAGTGAATGAATTTCGACTCATTTGCCAGGCTGAAATGAGTCAAAATTCTGTAGTGACGTCACTGCAGAATGCATTCGGCCACTAGGAGGGCGACCCCTAGTGGCCGAATTTAAAAGTGATTTTAAACTAATTAAAAAAAGTGATTTTAAAACAAACTATATTAGAGATATGTTGTAGTACTTAAGTACTGCAACATATCAATGTTTTGTTTTCATGACAGTGCCCATTTAAACAGATTTGATTATTACTTCTATTTAAACATCTTAATCCTTCCAGTACTTTTTAGGGACTATATACTACAGAAGAAATGGTTTTCTTTTTGGATTTCTCTGATGTCACAACCACAGTACCCTCTGCTGACCTCTGCTGTCCATTTTTGGAACTGTCCAGAGCAGGAGAACATCCCCATAGCAAACATATGCTGCTCTGCACAGTTCCTAAAATGGACAGCAGAGGTCAGCAGAGAGCACTGTGCTCAGGACATCAGAGAAATCCAAAAAGTAAAGCATTTCCTTTGTAGTATACAGCCCATAAAATGTATTGGAAGGATTAAGATTTTTTAATAGAAGTAATTTACAAATCTGTTTAAAGGGGTATTCCAGGAAAAAACTCCAGAAAGTTAAACAGATTTGTAAATTACTTCTATTAAAAAATCTTAATCCTTTCAGTACTTATGAGCTTCTGAAGTTAAGGTTGTTCTTTTCTGTCTAAGTCCTCTCTGATGACACCTGTGTCGGGAAACGCCTAGTTTAGAAGAGGTTTGCTATGGGGATTTGCTTCTAAACTGGGCATTTCCCGAAACAGGTGTCATCAGAGAGGACTTAGACAGAAAAGAACAACCTTAACTTCAGAAGCTCATAAGTACTGAAAGGATAAAGATTTTTTAATAGAAATAATTTACAAATCTGTAAGCACAAAGGAGATGTGGAAAGTATAAGACGGCACTCACCGGGATTTACAGGCTTGCAAAAACTTACTTTATTGCATAAGCAAAAGGTGCATACCGGTGACAAGGCAGGTATCCGGCCAGAACGTCGGGGAACGAATGCAGCGTGATGGTTACAGCTGTGTCGTGCTTCCGCACTTCCTCAGACCATGGTCTGAGGAAGTGCGGAAGCACGACACAGCTGTAACCATCACGCTGCATTCGTTCCCCGGCGTCCTTGCTGGATACCTGCTTTGTCACCACACCGCTATGCACCTTTTGCTTATGCAATAAAGTAAGTTTTTGCAAGCCTGTAAATCCCGGTGAGTGCCGTCTTATACTTTCCACATCTCCTTTGTGCTTACAATTATTGTGTTTTTGGACTGAGCACCTAGTTGGATTGGCTTGTGTTAGTATCCACCTGTGTCCTCGTGGTTCACCGCAGTGATCACTGTTGCAGTGCCGGACTCTGTATCTTCTATACTTAATTTACAAATCTGTTTAACTTTCTGGAGCCAGTTGATATATATACAAAAGTTTTTTCCTGGAATACCCCTTTAATTTTCTGGCAGAAGCTGCTTTAAAAAAAAAAAAGTTTTCCATGGGAGTACCCCTTTAATTATGACATAAAATTGGTTTTGCTCTACGGAAGTGAGAATGCATACAAGTACTATACTATGACACTCTGCTATTAATATTTTTAGGGGTGGTGATAATTTGTTTGTTAGCTTGTGAGACACCTGTTTTAGTATGTAATAGAACAGAAGTATCTATTGGAAGTACCTTTCCGTTTCCCCAAGTTTAGGCTGCTTTCACACTATAAAATTCATCCGTTTTAAAGATCCTTTTGATGTTCCGTTATGAAAACCCTGAAAATCGGCTATTAAACGTCCGTTAGAAAATCACATAAGTCCGTTAGAAAATCCCATTATAGTCTATGGAATTTTTACATTATCCGTTTTAATCCGTTATAGTCTGTTATTAATAACGGAAGTTATTTTGTGACAGGAGAATGAACGGAAGAAATAGTGCATGCACTATGTCTCCCGTTTCTATCTTCTGTCACAAAATAACGTCCGTTATTAATAACAGACTATAACGGATTAAAACGGATAATGTAAAAATTCCATAGACTATAATGGGATTTTCTAACGGACTTATGTGATTTTCTAACGGACGTTTAATAGCCGATTTTCCGGGTTTTCATAACGGAATATCAAACGGATCTTTAAAACGGATGAATTTTACAGTGTGAAAGCAGCCTAAGCTTGGTTTGATAGACAGGTCGCTCTCTTTTAGAATATGGGGACGACTTGTCAATCGAGCCTAGCCAGATAGGAAGAAGGCAGATAGTAGTTGCCAAGTGACTCTTCTCACCCAGCCTAGAAACGATTGAACTTTTCTCTAAAATGCTGCAGCGCTTTAGAGTAAAACAGAATACAGTATAATCTGTAAGCCTTTCACTATGTCATGCTGCCTGTGGTTAGAGCAGCATGAATCACCTGACAGGTTTGTTTTAAAACATAGAGCTGCATATAGTGTAAACACATCAGTCAGCTAGAACATTATACCAAAGGACAAAAGTCTAATTTTGATGACTAGATGACTGGGTCATAGTATCTTCAAAATGGCAGGACATGTGTGGTGTTCCCAGGGTACTGTGGTTAATACCTACAGATTTGTCCTAGAGAAGGATAATTGTAAACTGACAAGAGGGCCATGGGGGCTGAAGTGTCACTGATGCATGTGAGGAGTGAAGGCTAGCCCATCTGGTCTAATCTCAAGGGACAGCAAGGGTAGTACAATTTTTTTAAGAAAGAACATGTTGGCTATGAAACAAAGTTGTCTGAACATCATGTGGACAGTAAGGAGTAGGGGCATTGCTTGCCTGAGGACATGATGGATCCAGGATTCACACTATATGGCTATGATCCCATGTTGATTGTTTTGGCTGTTTTTTTTGGCGCTTAAAAAAATGAAATGAAATTAAATGAAAATGAAATTGAGACGTGTGAACGTAACCTAAGAAGAAGTCAAGCAGGGAGAAGCAATGTGATGTGCTAGGCAATGTTTTGGCGGGAAGCCTTTCATCATGGCAATCATATAGTTGTTACTATGACAAATTATTGCAGACCAAGTACACCACTTCTTTCATGGCAATGGGAACCGCTTATGGCAGTGACCTCTGTCATCAGAATAAGGCTTCCAGCTGTTCCTGAAATTGAAGAGATCAAGGTGTGTCCTCCAAAATCATCAGATCTTAGTCCCATTAAGCATCTGTTCCATTTAACGTATACATTTTATACAATTCAAATTAAATACCCTTATATGTTAAATGATGCTAAAAAAAAAAAAAGATGCCACTGTACGCCATACAGCAAAATATGTTTCCCACTGAGTTATATTATAAGAAAATATTTAATTACGGGGGTGGGGAGTCTCTAATTTGGGGACCAGCTCAGTTTATCTTACTGGTTTCAGTGGTCCCTGTGAAAAGTATGGTCTCTTCTCTGTGTCTATGTTTTCTATTATTTTCCTCTTTAGTTATATGTCTGCACCTCTTTATCTATACCGGGGGATTGTCCCAATTGCCTTTGTGTTGATGTTTTATAATTCTGTACAAAATCAATAATAATCTATCAAAAAAAATCTCATTACAACGTATATTTTAGTTTTTTTTTTTTGCCATAGGCAGCACCATGTTTCTGTAAACAGCTAAATAAAATCTTCTGAAATGGAAACAGCGTAAAGGAGACGAGATTGCATTATGGATCCAACCTAAGCAAATAAATAAATAAATAAAAATAAAAAAGTAAAAAACGTACTGTAAAAAAATGTAATCAGGGTAAGGCGACAGCTGTTAATATGCCTATAAAATATAAGCAGTAAAAACAAAGACGTGCTAACGGCTTTTTATTGCCAAAGGATGACATTATTTGTCAGCGATTGGAAATAACCAAGCAAATTAATGTAAACAATATTATTTGCAAATGCAACAATGCCGTGCACATACTTGAACCGTGATATGTCGCCTAGTTTATTACTGTTAGGCTAATTTATGCATTTCTAATGGCCCCATTATTCATATAGTCTTGTATAATTCTGTGATATATATCTTTCTGACATTTGTCCAGTCAAAACTATGACTTGCCCGCAGTCATCTTGAGTAAGAGCAGAATCTGGATTTCCATTTATAAGGCCATGTTTATACACTTGTCAATTACAAGTTTTCTTCTTTTCTTTTTTTTCCTCTCTTTTTCTTTGCTGGCTTTAAGCTTTATCCCCTCCACAAGATCCCATGGGTTTTGATGAAGAAAAATAGAGGTTTCAAACTGGAAAAAGCATGTTTGTTTTCTTACTTAACTACATAAAGATTGTTTCAGAGGAAAACATTATGGGGCAGAAAAGTGACAGATATGTATATTAAATAATGTTTATTTAGTAATAGTGTAAGTGGTCGTTGATGTTCTAAAAAGCACATAATCTGTCTATCTATTGCCACAATCTTTTTCAACTTACTGTGCGACATTACGAATCCTGTGAATATAGTAGGGGATTAACTTCTTTAATGATAAAGGTGGAATAGATGTATACGGTCTGTATTTTTAGCTATATGAAAATAAAGTAAATACTATAGAGGTTCAGATTGGACAGTTTCCATAAATTATTCATATAACACTCCCACAATGGCTTGTTCTCCGCAATAACCAATAACCATAATCTGGACAGTTTTAAATTCAAGTCAAACATCAAAAAACTCAAAAAACAGAATCAAAAACATACAACAAAAACACAAAGAAAGACATTTATTATCACTGTGCCAGTTTGAACGTTCTTGGGGAATGGACAGGGCTTCCAGTGGAGGGGGTGTAGTTTCACACAAAAGGGGCATGGTCACCAACGTGCGCTGAATTTTCTTACAGTTGCTAGCAGGCGAACATTGTATTGAAAGTCTCTATCAGCTCAGGGCAAGTATAGATTTCTGAGTCTGGATTTATCAGGAGGGTGGATTTATAACTGCATATGAGAAGCTGGCCTTGATAAATACCCCCCCCCCCCCCCCCAAAGTACTGCATGATTTGTGATTCCAGCTCTACAGTAGATAGGGTCCTCAATAATGGATCTGGGATCAAAATGAATGACCAATTTAGGTCTGTCTTTCTATTTTTCAGGTTGCCATAAAAGCAGGTAGGCTATGTTCATGCTGGTGTTTTGGCTATTATGTCTTAATATCAGTACTGTTGCAGTTCTCTAGCCATTCAGAGGCCCTATTTACAGTATGGAGATTATTTCTACTATTTATTGTCAAATGATGTTCCAGTCCTCATATCCCGAACTAATATCCAAACCTCATATCCTGTCCTCGTATGCTGACCTCATATCCTGTCCTCGTATGCTGACCTCATATCCTGTCCTCGTATGCTGACCTCATATCCTGTCCTCGTATGCTGACCTCATATCCTGTCCTCGTATGCTGACCTCATATCCTCTAATCATTTCCTTTCTTTATATTCTGACTTCATATCCCATCATCAAATCCCAACCTCGGTATTAACTGTTCCCTGCACTGGCCTTCTGTGCAGTCAGTAGAATATTTAAGTCCCATGTAATCTCTGCAGCCCGAGAGTAATGGGATCAGATGTTCTGGAAGTTCCCTAGACTTGCATGGGTCTTCAGACAAAAACCCCTGTCCTCAGTGGTGGTTTTTGGATTGATTTACCCTAACTACTGTATATTTTTAGTTGTCATATATGTAGCATATGTACCAAGCTTCATGGAAATATCTCCAAACATTTGGAAGTTATGAATAGCAAATGCACAGCGGTTGGCAACAAGCCCTTATGGACAGTTGGTTAAGCAACCACCGGCAACTCTAGCTACTAAGCAGTCCCCTCTCTGTGCCTTATTCCTGCAATGTTATTTGGGTGCTCCTACCTCAGAGTACAAGTTGTCCTTCATAAGTGCATTCAAGAAGAAATAGGCACTATTCACCATCACAGTGCAAGCAGTCAATTTTATTGACTGAAAAAAAAAAAAAAAAAAATATATATATATATATATATATATATATATTTATTTATAAATCAACTTATGTATGTATGTCCCAGCATACAAATGTATTCAAGAAGTAATAGGGAGCACTCACCCTTACAGTGCAAATAAGTCCTTATTTCAGTTCAAATAGCAGATAAGATATCTCCATCGGATCGGGACGCAACACATATATATATTTTATCTGCTATTTGCACTGTGATGGTGAGTGCTCCCTGTTACTTCTTGAATACATTTGGAAGTTATGTTGGGACATAATT
Source organism: Hyla sarda (assembly GCF_029499605.1). Classification (NCBI taxonomy): domain Eukaryota; kingdom Metazoa; phylum Chordata; class Amphibia; order Anura; family Hylidae; genus Hyla; species Hyla sarda. The sequence goes on from NC_079189.1 coordinate 439,888,353, forward strand.
ATATAAGTTTATATATATATATATATATATATATATATATATATATATATATATATATATATGTATATGGATTCAGTCAATAAATTAATATTGAATAATAGTAAATTATTTATGGATTATTTTCCATACCACATGATAATGATACAATAAGCCTCATTCTAGTGCAATGCTTCATGTGGCTTTAGAAAAACTAAATCCATACCTTAACTGCACAGGAAAACAGTCAATTTGCAAAATGGGTGCATGCCTCGCTGAGCCTAGTCCTCAGTATTCCACAATAATAGAGTCCAACTCAGCACTTCCACCAAACATTAATCCCTATTATTTATATCATGTACCATTTTGGTGTAAAACATTTTCCAAGCACTGCTTGAAAAAGGTTTTATACAAAAATGTTGCTTAACATTTTGTGGAAGTGTTGCCTATTTCCATACCTTGCCACTTTATTTTCATCCTCAGGCATCTATGTAGTAGCCAAACTTGAACTGCTTTACCCTCCCATTTTCTGCTGAACAGCCCCCTATTGTGTAAGAAGTTGGCAGGAGCGGCCATGTCAGTCTGTCAGCACATGAGCTGATTACCACAGGCTCTGACCAACTTAATTACGGGAACCAGGATCCCGATCCCCAATACTCTGCAGGTACGATAAAGTATGTTTATTACGTTTATTACAGCATTATGTCATAAAGTGAAATTGAGCTTGGTGTTTTTGTTAACAAAACATCTTTTAATTGGTCCAAACTTATACATATTTTAATATAACAATAATCTTCATTACATATTTAAATAGTTATAGAGAAACATCATTGTGGCAACATAACAAATTATATCCGTGCATTTCAACAAATGTTTGTTAGGTAGCTGTGAATGGACAAAGGACAAGTTGTCTATTATTTAATCCTATACATCTCTTCACTCCGTTTTGCTTAGACCATAAAGTGTCAGTACTATAGGCTGTTTGCATTAATCTTCTATCTAAAGGACTATGGCAAGTCAAGACCTGTGAGGAGAGATCTCAATAACACCACAGTCTCGCCTATGTCCGGCTGCTTATATTGTAAACACTGGGGGCAGCACTGGCCAGTATCTTTATTTTGTAATATTTTTTATAATAGCATGCAATATTGCAAAATATTTTTTAGTTTAATATTTTGATTGAAAGAGAAGTTTTTTTTTTTAATGTAACACCAGAATCAAGGAACAAAGAGTAACAAGTTCCAGAATGCGTTTACGGATCAACAATGAAATTTTATTATTACAACTAAGAGTAAAAACACACACTATATGGCATAAATATACACAAATACAGTAATGATAGTCCCAATGGACCAGAACTGAGAGCGGTGGCTAAGGTAAATAATATAATATATTATAAAGTGCAAGGGAAGGCATGTTATGGTCTACCCCTAATACGATGTGGGAAATCCACAAAAGTATAGTATGGCAAGAAACTATACACACCATAAAATTAATAATAAACAGTATTACACATATAAAACCACAGTGGGAAACAGTATACCTATTTAGCCACACACTGAACCCGACGCTTTGCTTACTGCTTCATCCGGGGCGTGGATCCACGCCCCGGATGAAGCAGTAAGCGAAACGTCGGGTTCAGCGTGTGGCTAAATAGGTATACTGTTTCCCACTGTGGTTTTATATGTGTGTTTTTATTCTTATTTGTAATAATAAAATTCCATTGTTGATCCGTTAACGCATGTGGATCTTTTTGTTCTAAATTTATGTTCAGCGTGGGATTAGTTACCAATGTTGGGTTTGTTGTATATTTCAAGTTCCAGAATGCAAAATAGTTTCATGCATCTTACACACCACTCAACATTAAGCTACAGTTTTAAAGCTAGAATATTCTAATTCATTGATTGTCATTTTTAATTTTGCTCATAAAATTGCAATATAATAATAGAATCAAACGGTCAATCAAACAAGCTACAAAAATCCGACTGGCTCCCAAGAGAGTGGCATGGGTATCTAAATACTGGAAATAAGTCACGTTCACCTCTACTTTGTCAACAGGAGTGGAGATGCATAATATAATAATATCCCACTGCCTTCAATGGGAAACAGGGACCGCACGAAAAAGAAGTGGTATGTCAGCGCAGTGGTGTTCATGGGCACAGGTTGTGCACATATTCTATGACGTGTACCCACATGCTGTTTTGGGTGCACCAGTTTCACTGTCACATGTAGCTGCCTATAAAGTCCTCTTTATTAATGTATATACATATCTTTATCCCTAATAATATTAATAATTCATAAAAAATAATAATAATATTTTTTTTCACTACCTGGGAGTGCTGCTGTCCTATGTATGCTCTATCCCTAATGAGATAGTATTAGTTATTTATATATTATTGTCGTTAATTTCATTTAGCATAAATTTGTCCTACTTTTGGGGATCATATTCTCTAAAGAAGACTCATAATACCTAATAAAACAGTAAAGTAAATAACCTAAAACGTGAACTGTACTAGTTATGTGATCTATGCTTCTGAACAGGGGAATATATCATGAAGCGCATTCACTTGTCACTTGCTGAATAAAAGCCCTGTGTAACCCTGGAAATTAATGTGAACAGCATGGAGGTACATTTTTGTGGTTGCGGTCTCATAAAAAGGGCAGCTCTACAGCCTATGGCCTAGGTGGTTAATAGCTAGCTATAACATTATTACAGTATATACAGATAATATATTTCACACTTCACATACATTTCTTCTCCATAGTCTAATGGCAGAAAAATAAAAACTCGTAAGAAAAAGGGTAATTTGATGTTCATCAAAATCTAGCAAGAAAATAGAAGAGTCAGGACAATTTGTCACCGCTGATGACTGAGCCTCTATTTATGGCCATAACCTTCAAACAAATTTATGTTTCATGCAATGTATGTTCTGCAAGAATGGATCTCGCTAAATTTATGAATTTGCAGTGTTTAGACTACACTCACTGAAAGCTATTTAAACAGAGACAGTATTCTGGTGTCATTAGGCTACAGGACGTAAGAATTGGCAACAAGCTTATATATATATATATATATATATATATATATATATATATATATATATATATATCTATGTGTGTGTGTGTGTGCGTGTGTGTGTGTGTAACATCTCCAACACAGAAAGTGAAACATTTTATTACTTCAGCAAAAATATTATCATTGGATCCAGCATTGTAACTGACAAACCAAGTCTACTATAAATAATATGTGAAATGGCTAAGAAGAAATATTGATAGTACATATGGCAAGTTTTCTTTAAGAACAGACTGTTTCCTTAAAAGAATAAGGTAATTCTGTCTTTACGAGCCTGAAATAAGAAAGAATCACAGAAGACATTAGAATATTTGGAAGAATTAAGGTGAAAACTCCCTGACTGGTAACTCAACCTGTGTATCAGGGAGCACAATAATTGGGGGGAAGAGAATTAGTTGAACAACACAAAGTAAAAGCTGCTTCTCATAGCCCCATCCTAAATCCTGTATATTGTCAGGATCTTTTCCCCTTTGAAGACATAGTCACTGATTGAGGCTTCTACTCTCTGGGAAACAGATAAGACAAGACTAGTAATCTGACTCTAAGCCAGTGGATAAAGGCAGTTTGTTTCCTCTTAGGCAATCTGTCAACACCTCTTCAGTAATTAGTCCTAATTATTACAAAGGCCTAGCCTCCTATTCGCATTATTAAATCAGAAATAGTATCATAGGCCAGGTATCTTTCAACACTCACCTAGTCTGGCGACCTTCGATTTCATTGAATCTTCTCTCAGTATCTGACTTTGGAAGAGACTGGGCAGTAATTTTAGTGTCGGCTTCAAAGATGCAGATCCCAGGATGGAATTCCAGTGATGCATTGAAAAAGCAAACTCATCACATAACAACAGCGCAAAAGTTCTCAGCATTGTTTAAGTAGGTTTACACCATGCCGTTATTGTTGCCCAGTGCTTCACCTAGACCATATAAAGTTAATGCAGGTAAAAAAGGGAATAGAACAAAGAGTGGCATGTGGCAGAAGTCATAAAGGCATATTTAGGAACACATGTAAGAAATACAATACAGAAGTATATATATGATAAATTTGAAATATTTAATATATGATGCTCAATAAGTATTTCAAAAACTACCATGAAGTTTTCATAATAAACATAAAAAATGCCATTTTGCAGTTACAGGAATAAAAGAAGGGACAAGACGCCACTCACATACAGTAGGATACTTTAATCTTCAGTTGAAAACAAAAAACACAGGTCAGGGAGTCAAACAGACAGCGGGAGATGCATCGGGATGACCGTTTCGTGCGTGATGATGCACTTCATCTAGCCGAGGCTCTAGCTTTAAAATGTTAAACAGGCAAAACATTTAAATGTGTTTTGCCCCTTAAGGACCGGGCCAATTTCCTCTTCGTCTTCTAATATCCATAACACTTTCAATTTTTCACCTACAGCCCCATAAGAGGGCTTGTTTTGTGCGCCACCAATTGTACTTTGACTTATATCATTATACAATAAAAAATATTGATACATATAGTACCCCAAAACACCCATCACAGATCCAATGCACAAAGCGTAAATATACAAGAGAACACACGCATTATCGGATCAAAGTATAGAAATATTTTATTAGACACAATTTATTAAAAAAAAACAAACGCTTAAAATCATAAAAATTACCTTACAAAATATAGAGATAATTTCTTAGTTGGACAAGAACTAACAGTGGCATGTTGAATCAACACAGATATATCAGGTAGATAGATAGATATATCAGGTAGGAGAGCATGTAATGGTCCCTAATCAGGTCTAAAAGTTACTACCTAAAGGTAACAACCATTAGGACCATGTGAGTAAATAACAAGTAAGGACCTATGAATAAAATTCACAAGGGGTGTAAACCCACATGTATAGTACAACAATGTAATTACCACAGTGGATAAAGTAATTAATACAGCCACACACTACCCAACTTTTTTTTCCAAGCTTCTTCCGGGGTGTCAACATAAAAAAATTTGACAAAATGAAATAAATTATTTGTGGGGAGAAATAAAAAAAATTAAAAAATTAAAAAATTCAGCAACTTTCTGGGGACTTCCGTTTTTAAGCAGTGCAGTAAAAATGACACCTAATCTTTATTCTGTAGGTCTATATAATTACAATGATACACAAATTATATAGGTTTTGTTTTATATTACTACTTCATGTACAAAAATTTGTATGCTTAATATTGTCATCTTTTTCCATATACGACGATGTATGAGGGATCATTTTTTGCGCAGTGATCTTTAGTTTTTATCGGTACAATTTTTGTTTTGATTGGATTTTTTTCCCACTTTTTATAAATGTTTTATGATATATGGTGTGACCAAAAATATTCAATTATGGACTTTGGTATTTTTTTATGCATACACCATTGACAAGCAGGGCTCTGTACATTGAGGACAAGCAGGGTTTTGTGCACTAAGGGCAAGCATGGCTCTGTACACTGAGGACAAGAAGGGCTCTGTGCCCTGAGGACAAGCAGGGCTCTGTTTACTGAGGACAAGCAGGGCTCTGTTTACTGAGGACAAGCAGGGATCTGTACACTGAGGACAAGCAGGGCTCTGTGCACTGAGGACAAGCAGGGCTCTGTACACTGAGGACAAGCAGGGCTCTGTACACTGAGGACAAGCATGGCTCTGTACACTGAGGACAAGCAGGGCTCTGTACACTGAGGACAAGCAGGGCTCTGTACACTGAGGACAAGCAGGGCTCTGTACACTGAGAACAAGCAGGGCTCTGTACACTGACGACAAGCAGGGCTCTGTGCACTGAGGACAAGCAGGGCTCTGTGCAGTGAGGACAAGCAGGGCTCTGTGCACTGAGGACAAGCAGGGCTCTTTGCACTGAGGACAAGCAGGGCTCTGTGCACTGAGGACAAGCAGGGCTCTGCTCACTGAGGACAAGCAGGGCTCTGTACACTGAGGACAAGCAGGGCTCTGTGCAGTGAGGACAAGCAGGGCTCTGTGCAGTGAGGACAAGCAGGGCTCTATGCACTGAGGACAAGCAGGGCTCTGTATATGGAGGACAAGCAGGGCTCTGTGCACTGAGGACAAGCAGGGCTCTGTGCACTGAGGACAAGCAGGGCTCTGTGCACTGAGGACACGCAGGGCTCTGTACACTGAGGACAAGCAGGGCTCTGTACACTCAGGACAAGCAGGGCTCTGTGCAGTGAGGACAAGCAGGGCTCTGTATACGGAGGACAAGCAGGGCTCTGTACACGGAGGACAAGCAGGGCTCTGTGCACTGACGACAAGCAGGGCTCTGTGCAGTGAGGACAAGCAGGGCTCTGTGCAGTGAGGACTAGCAGGGCTCTGTGCACTGAGGACAAACAGGGCTCTGTGCACTGAGGACAAGCAGGGCTCTGTGCAGTGAGGACAAGCAGGGCTCTGTGCAGTGAGGACATGCAGGGCTCTGTGCACTGAGGACAAGCATGGCTCTGTACACTGAAGACAAGCAGGGCTGTGTACACTGAAGACAAGCAGGGCTGTGTGCACTGAGGCCAAGCAGGGCTGTGTGCACTGAGGACAAGGAGGGCTCTGTACACTGAGGACAAGCATGGCTCTGTACACTGAGGACAAGCAGGGCTCTGTACACTGAGCACAAGCAGGGATCTGTACACTGAGGACAAGCAGGGCTCTGTACACTGAGGACAAGCAGGGCTCTGTGCAGTGAGGACAAGCAGGGCTATGTGCACTGAGGACATGCAGGGCTCTTTGCACTGAGGACAAGCATGGCTCTGTGCAGTGAGGACAAGCAAAGCTCTGTGCACTGAGGACAAGCAGGGCTCTGTATACGGAGGACAAGCAGGGCTCTGTACACTGAGGACAAGCATGGCTCTGTACACTGAGGACAAGCAGGGCTCTGTACACTGAGGACAAGCAGGGCTCTGTACACTGAGGACAAGCAGGGCTCTGTGCACTGAGGACAAGCATGGCTCTGTACACTGAAGACAAGCAGGGCTCTGTGCACTGAGAACAAGCAGGGCTCTGTGCACTGAGGACAAGGAGGGCTCTGTACACTGAGGACAAGCATGGCTCTGTACACTGAGGACAAGCAGGTCTCTGTACACTGAGGAAAAGCATGGCTCTTTGCACTGAGGACAAGCAGGGCTCTGTGCACTGAGGACAAGCAGGGCTCTGTACACTGAGGACAAGCAGGGCTCTGTGCAGTGAGGACAAGCAGGGCTCTGTGCAGTGAGGACAAGCAGGGCTCTGTGCACTGAGGACAAGCAGGGCTCTGTATACGGAGGACAAGCAGGGCTCTGTGCACTGAGGACAAGCAGGGCTCTGTGCACTGAGGACAAGCAGGGCTCTGTGCACTGAGGACAAGCAGGGCTCTGTGCACTGAGGACAAGCAGGGCTCTGTGCACTGAGGACAAGCAGGGCTCTGTGCACTGAGGACAAGCAGGGCTCTGTGCACTGAGGACAAGCAGGGCTCTGTGCACTGAGGACACGTAGGGCTCTGTGCACTGAGGACACGTAGGGCTCTGTACACTCAGGACAAGCAGGGCTCTGTGCACTGAGGACAAGCAGGGCTCTGTATACGGAGGACTAGCAGGGCTCTGTATACGGAGGACAAGCAGGGCTCTGTACACTGAGGAAAATTAGGGCTCTGTGCACTGAGGACAAGCATGGCTCTGTACACTGAAGACAAGCAGGGCTCTGTACACTGAGGACAAGCAGGGCTCTGTGCACTGAGGACAAGCAGGGCTCTGTGCACTGAGGACAAGGAGGGCTCTGTACACTGAGGACAAGCATGGCTCTGTACACTGAGGACAAGCAGGGCTCTGTACACTGAGGACAAGCAGGGCTCTGTACACTGAGGACAAGCAAGGCTCTGTGCAGTGAGGACAAGCAGGGCTATGTGCACTGAGGACATGCAGGGCTCTGTGCACTGAGGACATGCAGGGCTCTGTGCACTGAGGACAAGCAGGGCTCTTTGCACTGAGGACAAGCATGGCTCTGTGCAGTGAGGACAAGCAGGGCTCTGTGCACTGAGGACAAGCAGGGCTCTGTGCACTGAGGACAAGCAGGTCTCTGTGCACTGAGGACACGCAGGGCTCTGTACACTGAGGACAAGCAGGGCTCTGTACACTGAGGACAAGCAGGGCTCTGTGCAGTAAGGACAAACAGGGCTATGTGTACTAAGGACATGCAGGGCTCTGTGCACTGAGGACAATCATGGCTCTGTGCACTGAGGACAAGCAGGGCTCTGTACACTGAGGACAAGCAGGGCTCTGTACACTGAGGACAAGCAGGGCTCTGTGCACTGAGAACAAGCAGGGCTCTGTTCACTGAAGACAAGCAGGACTCTGTGCAGTGAGGACAAGCAGGGCTCTGTGCACTTAGGACAAGTAGGGCTCTGTACACTGAGGAAAGCAGGGCTGTGTACACTGAGGACAAGCAGGGCTGTGTGCACTGAGGACAAGCAGGGCTCTGTGCACGGAGGACAAGCAGGGCTCTGTACACTGAGGACAAGCAGGGCTCTGTGCACTGAGGACAAGCAGGGCTCTGTGCACTGAGGACAAGCAGGGCTCTGTGCAGTGAGGACAAGCAGGGCTCTGTGCACTGAGGACAAGGAGGGCTCTGTACACTGAGGACAAGCATGGCTCTGTACACTGAGGACAAGCAGATCTCTGTACACTGAGGACAAGCATGGCTCTTTGCACTGAGGACAAGCAGGGCTCTGTGCACTGAGGACAAGCAGGGCTCTGTACACTGAGGACAAGCAGGGCTCTGTGCAGTGAGGACAAGCAGGGCTCTGTGCAGTGAGGACAAGGAGGGCTCTGTGCACTGAGGACAAGCAGGGCTCTGTATACGGAGGACAAGCAGGGCTCTGTGCACTGAGGACAAGCAGGGCTCTGTGCACTGAGGACAAGCAGGGCTCTGTGCACTGAGGACAAGCAGGGCTCTGTGCACTGAGGACAAGCAGGGCTCTGTGCACTGAGGACACGTAGGGCTCTGTGCACTGAGGACACGTAGGGCTCTGTACACTCAGGACAAGCAGGGCTCTGTATACGGAGGACTAGCAGGGCTCTGTATACGGAGGACAAGCAGGGCTCTGTACACTGAGGAAAATTAGGGCTCTGTGCACTGAGGACAAGCATGGCTCTGTACACTGAAGACAAGCAGGGCTCTGTACACTGAGGACAAGCAGGGCTCTGTGCACTGAGGACAAGCAGGGCTCTGTGCACTGAGGACAAGGAGGGCTCTGTACACTGAGGACAAGCATGGCTCTGTACACTGAGGACAAGCAGGGCTCTGTACACTGAGGACAAGCAGGGCTCTGTACACTGAGGACAAGCAAGGCTCTGTGCAGTGAGGACATGCAGGGCTCTGTGCACTGAGGACATGCAGGGCTCTGTGCACTGAGGACAAGCAGGGCTCTTTGCACTGAGGACAAGCATGGCTCTGTGCAGTGAGGACAAGCAGGGCTCTGTGCACTGAGGACAAGCAGGGCTCTGTGCACTGAGGACAAGCAGGGCTCTGTGCACTGAGGACACGCAGGGCTCTGTACACTGAGGACAAGCAGGGCTCTGTACACTGAGGACAAGCAGGGCTCTGTGCAGTAAGGACAAACAGGGCTATGTGTACTAAGGACATGCAGGGCTCTGTGCACTGAGGACAAGCAGGGCTCTTTGCACTGAGGACAATCATGGCTCTGTGCACTGAGGACAAGCAGGGCTCTGTACACTGAGGACAAGCAGGGCTCTGTACACTGAGGACAAGCAGGGCTCTGTGCACTGAGAACAAGCAGGGCTCTGTTCACTGAAGACAAGCAGGACTCTGTGCAGTGAGGACAAGCAGGGCTCTGTGCACTTAGGACAAGTAGGGCTCTGTACACTGAGGAAAGCAGGGCTGTGTACACTGAGGACAAGCAGGGCTGTGTGCACTGAGGACAAGCAGGGCTCTGTGCACGGAGGACAAGCAGGGCTCTGTACACTGAGGACAAGCAGGGCTCTGTGCACTGAGGACAAGCAGGGCTCTGTACACTGAGGACAAGCAGGGCTCTGTGCAGTGAGGACAAGCAGGGCTCTGTGCACTGAGGACAAGCAGGGCTCTGTGCACTGAGGACAAGCATGGCTCTGTGCACTGAGGACAATCAGGGCTCTGTACACTGAGGACAAGCAGGGCTCTGTGCACTGAGGACAAGCAGGGCTCTGTACACTGAGAACAAGCAGGGCTCTGTTCACTGAAGACAAGCAGGACTCTGTGCAGTGAGGACAAGCAGGGCTCTGTGCACTGAGGACAAATAGGGCTCTATACACTGAGGAAAGCAGGGCTGTGTACACTGAGGACAAGCAGGGCTGTGTGCACTGAGGACAAGCAGGGCTCTGTGCACAGAGGACAAGCAGGGCTCTGTGCACTGAAGACACACAGGGCTCTGTACACTGAGGACAAGCAGGGCTCTGTACACTGAGGACAAGCAGGGCTATGTACACTGAGGACCAGCAGGGCTCTGTACACTGAGGACAAGCAGGGCTCTGTGCACTGAAGACACACAGGGCTCTGTACACTGAGGACAAGCAGGGCTCTGTACACTGAGGACAAGCAGGGCTCTGTGCACTGAGGACAAGCAGAATCAAGTGCCCAATGGCACACAAAAGCCAAATAACCCCCAATTAAATGTACCTTTTAATGGTAACTATTAAAAGGACAAAAGGTTAAAATCTTCTCTATTGCCACAGTTAGTATAATATGCTAGTGAAAGAGTGTATAATTCGGTACAGGGTTTATGTTCCACCCAGACCAGCAGCCTTAGCTGACCACGTATGTTTCACATTATTTACATGTTTATTCATATCTACCCAAGCTGCAGCCCTGGGTGATTTAACTGTGGCAACAATGAAATTTTTAAAACCAGTAAACAGACACTGCCCCCTAACTAGTTTCGCTCACTAGGAGCTTCATCAGAGGCACATGCAGATTACATCAGTTATCAGACATTAATGGCTGTGTGTTGAGTTATTTTTTAGGGGACACAACATTAAACACTGTTATACAGGCTATGCACTCACTACTTTACATTGTAGCAGAGTGACATTTCTTCAGTGTTGTCACATGAAAAGATATAATAAAATATTTATAAAAATGTGAGGGGTGTACTTACTTATGTGAGATACTGTATACTTATTCTGATGGTCTGAAAGTATAACAAATTTAGCAAGTGCAACACTTCCAGAAACAATAGTCATCTTCTCTACCCAGGGATTACATCTATTTTCCTCTGTTAGGCCGTATGAACACTGCAATATGTTCTAAAAATGAATCAAGTTTTTAGTGGGGTTGTTTCCTTTCCAAATGTGCTATTACAAGGCGAAATAGTAGCAGATGAGGATCCACAAAAAAAAAGCAAAGCACCTTAGTAAAGAGCACCTTTTGATCTGAAGGACCACTGATATCCTTGAAAACTAAGGAGCGACAAATGATGAAAAGTCTATCACTATGTTTTTCATAAGTCTTTCCTGGTTGTTTTCTACTTCAAATGTGATGATACTGATACTGTGTCTTCTCTTCTCCACACCTGGCTTACAGTTTACAGTGTAACATTGGACAATATTATATTAATAGGATAAGAGGGACAGATGTGTTGTCATAATCATCCTGTGAACAGACCTCAGTGACAGCTGAATGGAAATAAAAGGATGTTATACCGTATATCCTGCGTTATCCTGATAACCACCTGTACAGCCTTATAATCTCTGAGGTCCAAGCTACTGGGACTAAAAAGATGGAAATCCTCTATGAATGTGAATAAGCTAACAGTATTGCCATCATTTCCCTAGGTACAGTAAGTAATATAAATAATTATGAGTAATATAAATAATAATAGCTTTCTTCAAATAACTGAAAAAATGTGAGACAAAGAACCAAAACAACAATGGCCCTTTGCTTATGGGATTGATAACAGCTATAGTTTTATTTGAAGTCAGACATTCTGTCCAGCGCATTGTAGAAAGTCCAACATCACTAAAAATAATAAGAATACAAATATGGAAAAATAAATATTCTTGTTTCTATTTCTTACATAGCTAAGATGCATGTACCAGTAGTTTTAAAAGGTTGAGCAGGCAAAACATTTAAAAGTGTCTTGCCCCTTAAGGACCAGGCCAATTTTTTTTTTTTTTTGGGTGGGGGGTTCGTCTTTGTCTTCTAAGAGCCATAACACTTTCAATTTTCCACCTACAGCCCCATAAGAGGGCTTGTTTTATGCGCCACCAATTGTACTTTGACTTTGATCATTGTACAATAAAAAATATTGATACATACAATACCCCAAAATGCCCGTCACAGATCCAACGCACAAAGCGTAAATATACAAGAGGACACACATCAAAGTATAGAAATATTTTATTAGACACAATTTATTTAAAAAAAAAAACACTTAAAATCATTAAAATGACGTTACAAAATATAGAGATAATTTTCCAGGTGGACAAGAACTAACAGTGGCAGGTTGAATCAACACAGGGTATAGACATATCAGGAGGTAGGAGAGCATGTAATGGTCCCTAATCAAGCCTAAAAGTTACTGCCCAAAGGTAACAACCTTTAGGACAATGTGAGTAAAAAACAAGTAAGGACCTATGGATAAAATTCACAAGGGGTGTAAACCCACATGTATAGTACAACAACGTTTCTTTCCAAGCTTCTTCTGGGGTGTCAACATAAAAAAAAACATAGCAAAACTAAAAAAAAATATTTGTGGGGAGAAATCGGTAAAAAAAGCAATTCAGCAACTTCTGGGGACTTCCGTTTTTGCGCAGTGCATTTTTCAGTAAAACTGACACCTAATCTTTATTCTGTAGATTCATATAATTACAATGATACACAATTTATATAGGTTTTGTTTTATATTAAGGAAAAAAGGGTGTGGATCCTGCTCCCGATGGAGAAAAATAAGGTAAAACTTTACGTTTAATGGACCATATTAAAAACTGGTAGCCACATCAGTGGCTAGTGACATGTCACTAAATAAAAAAAAGTGGATCACCGATGCGTATTGAGCTTACGCTCTCTGCCATGACTAAGAGAGAAGAAACACAAAAACAAATATAGGAGAGCGGACAGGATCGATATTCATATGCAGCCACTTTACAACTTTCCAAGCGCAATTTTACTTACTTCGGCGAGAGGGTTTTTTTCATCCTTAAACCCCCCTCAATCCGGCTAGCCTTCGAACAAGTTTGTTTCCACCACGCCATCCAGATATATGGCACACCGTCAATCAATCACTTCTTTTTCGGATCCGTCCGAAATTTTTCTTTAAAATCACTGTAATGCACTTAACTTCATTCAAAATAATAATTTATTTCATAATCCATACAATCCGACGCGTTGCGGGGAGAAAATTGGCGTCGGATTGTATGGATTATGAAATAAATTATTATTTTGAATGAAGTTAAGTGCATTACAGTGATTTTAAAGAAAAATTTCGGACAGATCCGAAAAAGAAGTGATTGATTGACGGTGTGCCATATATCTGGACGGCGTGGTGGAAACAAACTTGTTCGAAGGCTAGCCGGATTGAGGGGGGTTTAAGGACGAAAAAAACCCTCTCGCCGAAGTAAGTAAAATTGCGCTTGGAAAGTTGTAAAGTGGCTGCATATGAATATCGATCCTGTCCGCTCTCCTATATTTGTTTTTGTGTTTCTTCATTATATTATTCGGAGTGACGGAGGCGGAGAAAGGACTGATATAAGAGATCACTGGTTGTATCTACGGGCTTTTGAAAGTGTGTGAGTGGTTCTAGTAACCACTCACCAAGTGTGAATTTTATTCATTCAAAAGTGTTACCAACGGAAGGATTAGTACACCGCTCCCAAAAAAAGTTTTTTCTTGTACTACTTTCTGCATGACTAAGAGAGTAAGCTCAAAACGTGTCAGCGTTCCGCTTGTTTTTATTTAGTGATATGTCACTCGCCACTGATGTGGCTACCAGTTTTTAATATGGTCCATTAAACGTTAAGTTTTACCTTATTTTTCTCCATCGGGAGCTGGATCCACCCACTTTTTTCCTTCATGTTCTGTTACCATTAGGAGAAGCGGCTCCTTTGCTCCGTGCTTCCGGATCCCAGGATGTGGTGTCTTCTCTATTAGAAGTCTGTGGTGAGCTGATCTATTTTTTCCTATTTGTTTTATATTACTACTTTAAAAAAATTATAACTTTTTGTACAAAAATTGGTATGCTTAAAATTGTCATTTTCTGACCCCTATAACTTTTTTATTTTTCCATATACAAGGATGTGTGAGTGCTAATTTTTTTGCGCAGTGACCTGTAGTTTTTATTGGTAAAATTTTTGCTTTGATTGGAATTTTTGTTCGCTTTTTATGACTTTTTTATGATATATGGAGTGACCAAAAATATGCAATTATGGACTTTGGTATTTTTCTACGCATACACCATTGACCACGAGGTTTAATTAAAGTTCTATTTAAATTGCTCAGACATTTGTGCACGCAGCGATACCACATATGTTTGTTTATTTTACATGTTTTGATTTACAAAAAGTACTGTAAAAAATCAACTAATTGAAATGGGATTTACATGTAAAAAGCCAAATTACTGGAATAGAAATTTATGATCACGCTGGTGTTTAGTTCCTCAGAGTATACCATTTAAGTCAATTTGAAAACCACAGTGCAAAGTGATTGGTATCAGTTTAAGTAACTGCAGTAATCCCTGTAGTTTATACATTTATTTGTCATGTTGTGTAAGATTTTTAGAACCCTATTTGCTAGAAAGTAAAAATATTGGTGCCTTTGAATGTACCCTAAAAAGAGTAATGTTGTAAATGACTCTATAAAATCTCTTCTTATGTGTTTTTTTTAATCTTTTCTATGTAGAAATACTGTTGTCTTTTTGTTTACTAAAACTTATAAAACAAATTACTTTATGAGTAAATGTATACTTTGGTCTAATTTGATTTACTGATTTCAAAATAGAAAAAAGGGAACGTTTTACGGTGTGTATACTTTTAAGGAATTTTTTTAATTAAAGCACGTTCCGCATTTTGTTGCTCACATCTTAGAAAGCTTTTCTGATCTCATAGTAATTAAGAACCGATTATACAGACAATTATTTTATTAGTGAAGATACATTGTGTTCTTATATGTACATTCTGTCATTTCAGTTGGCACATGAGATTGACTAAAGAGGCACCAAAGTATCTCCTTGTGGACACCAAAAACTACCTGGCTCCTTATAATTGCAGTTAATTACCACTTTCTCATTACCTACTGTATTATCAATTCCAGTAAAGAAGCAAATAACAGAAATGCCTGACAAATGTCTAATACTTTACATGTCTTCCTAGAAAACAATATGTCAACAGAAACTCATAACTGTTTATTATCAGAATGTTTTGTTCCCAGTGATAATAAGGCGTTGTTTTCTATTGCTAATTGGATAAAATAAATCAAATTACTGGCATTCAGTGAATTAACTGGAAGTGGTTGCCTTGTAGTCTTACACTCAGGCTGTGTTCACATGTTCGTTCATAAATAGCTAAACAGAGCATCTGTGGAGCATCCTCAAACGAAAGGTGGGAGAGCTCAAGGTCTCTAACTTCCACCAGCTCTGTGATGTTGTCATGGAGGAGTAGAAGAGAACTCCATCAGCAACCTGTGAAGCTCTGGTGAATTCCATGCCCAAGAGGACATATAAGTAACATGTGACCGAGTATTATCGAAATATCTCCAGCCATTTGGAAGTTATTCAGAAACATATATTTCCCATAGACTTGTATGGGACTTTAAACAGAAACCCCGACCCTGGCTAATGGGGGTGAGTAAGGGTTAAATTACCTATCATATGTTTGTTGTGGACATATAAGTAACATGTGCCAAGCTTCATGTTAATATCTTTAGCCATTTGGACGTGATGCTGGAACATACACACATACACACATTGGGGGACATTTATCATTAGGTGTCTATTGTAGACAGATCTGCCCCTTTGCACTGCTTGTCTAATTAACACTCCTGCTCAAGATTTACAAAAGTTGTGTACGTCCTTTGATAAATTTTGTGCAAATATAGAACCCCCCTCGCTCTACTGTGCATTCCTTCTCTACCTCACACTTCACAGAGCTGTGGCATTTTCTCGCGGTCTACTGCTCACATAGCTAGAAGCGCTGGAGCAGCAGTGTGTGCCGAACAAAACTCTGCACAATAGTAAAATCATAAATCTTTATAAAGTACACAGAGGGGGAGATTCTCAAAGAATTTTGCACCAAAAAAATCTATATATATTTTGGCGCGAAAAGTATCGACCACATTTTCAAAGAGCTTTGTGCCGCGGTTTACACTGTTCACGTCAGTTTTGTAAAAGTGGGCGTGTGCACGTATATTGTCTGATTTACATTATATTTTCAAAGGGGTGAGAGTCCAGTTTACATCAAAAATTTCACACCAGCTTTTTGATAGTTTAGAAATCACAGAAATGGTTGTTGTTTTATTGTTTTTGTTTTCATTTTAGATACGTGAATGCAGAGAACTACGTCAGATTCGGCGCATTGCGATGATGAACAGCGTTCTTTTAAATATCAATAAAAGGGTTAATGAGGGCTGTGGGGGACTGTTTTTTTTTTATAAAAATTTTTTTTCAATGTGTTGTGTTTTTTATAATTGAATTTTCAGGCTTAGTAGTGGACAGAATTCTGTAGACAGAATCCAGTACTAAGCCAGGGCTTAGCATTAGCTCCAAAATCAGCTAGCGCTAACCCCCAATTATCACCCTGGTACCCACCGCGACAGGGGTGCCGGGAAGAGCCAGTACCAACAGGACTGGAGCATCAAAAATGGCGCTCCTGGGGCTAGTCGGTAACAGGCTGGTGTTATTTAGGCTGGGGAGGACCAGTAACAATGGTCCTTGCCCACCCTGGTAACGTTAGGCTGTTGCTGCTTGGTTGGTATCTGGCTGGTAATGAAAAAATGGGGGAAACACACTTTTTTTTTATTATTATTTTTTAAATAAAAATAAAAAAAACGCATAGGGTTCCCACTATTTTCGGTATCAACCAGATACCAACCAAGCAGCAACAGCCTGACGTTACAAGGGTGGGCGAGGACCATTGTTACTGGCCCTTCCCAGCCTAAATAACGCCAGCCTGTTACCGTTATAAAAAAAGGTTTTTTATAAAAGAGAAAAAAACACTCCCCCACAGCCCTCATTAACCCTTTTATTGAAATTAAAAAAAAAAACGCTGGTCATCGTTGCAATCCACAGAATCTGATGTAGTCCTCTGCATTCACTTATCTGAAATGGGAAGAAAATAAAATAAAGATTAGTACATTTTTGGCGCTCTTCCTTGCGGAGAGCGCACATAATG
Source organism: Hyla sarda (assembly GCF_029499605.1). Lineage (NCBI taxonomy): Eukaryota > Metazoa > Chordata > Amphibia > Anura > Hylidae > Hyla > Hyla sarda. The sequence goes on from NC_079189.1 coordinate 439,905,732, forward strand.
CTGTGCGTTCCTAAACAGGGAGCCTCCAATTATTGCTAAACTACAACTCCTATCATGAGGGGCTGTAGTAAAACAACAGCTGGAGTCTCCCTGTTTGGGAACACACTGGCAGAATGGCTCTGTTCCCATTTTGCAAAACGCATAATGAGAACATAGTCAGATCTGGACTGTGTAGCTCTGCCCCTAATGACATCATCACTAGGGGGCAGAGCAGTAAAGGTCGCAGGAGTGAGCTCCCCTTTCGGTCTGCCCCTCAACCCCTGGACTATAACTCCCATAATGCACAGAGTCTGCCCCATGATGGGAGTAGTAGTCCAAGGGCAGAGGGACAGATCGAAAGGGGGTCTCACTCCTGAGACCCCCTGCGACCTTTACTGCTCAGCCTCCTAGTGATGACGTCATCAGGGGGCAGAGCTACACAGTCCAGGCCTGACTCTGTTCTCATTATGCATTTTGCAAAATGGATCACAGCAGGTCATTCTCCACTGTTATCCATATTTACTAACTTTCCAAGCCGGCGGCACATGCGGCTCCACTGCGCTGCCCGACGGCTCCAGGCTCCAGTATACATTTTTTATCGGCGTATAACACGCACCTTAATTTTCACAGGAAAATTTGAGGAAAAAAAATTAATGTAAAATAAATTACTTGAAAGATCTGAACTATATGCCTAATCATCCCCCCAACTTTGATTCCCCCTGATCCTCAGTTTGCTCCCCCTTCCCAGTGCCACATCATTCCTCCCCTTTTATCAGCCCCTGTGCCACATTTACCCCCCCCCCCCACTCTGATCCCCTGTGTGGCTCCTTTCCCTTGTGATTCCCCTTGCTCATCATGCCCCCAGCGCATCATTCACCCTCCTCTGACTCATCATTCCCCCTGCTCATAATCCCCCTGCACATTATTTCCCCCCTTGCTTATAACCCCCCCTGCTCATCATTATCCCCTCTGCGTCATCATCCTCCCCCTGCTCATTATTTCCCCCCAGCTCATTTCCCCCCTCTCCCCCTACTTTTTCTATTTTTCATATTTCCTTACCTGGCCTCACTCTGGCAGGCTCCGGCAGGTCTTGTGGGCTGTGTGGATAGTATTACGAGTGACGTCTCCTGCCGGCTCCTCTGCGCGGCTTCAGGGACGTCACTCCTCATTCTCTGCAGCCGCCACTGGTCAGAGTGGCCGCAGTGCCGGCTGCTTGTTTAAGTTCAGCAGCCCGACCGCGGCCACTTTAGAACAGTCACCCTCGGCGGCTGCAGTAAATGAGGAGTGGAGTGACATCCCTGATGCCGTGCAGAGGAGCCGGCAGGAGACGTCACTCATCATACTATCCACACAGCCCACAAGACCTGCCGCATTACCTGAGCCTGCCGAAGCACTGCCAGGCAAGGAAATATAAAAAATATTAAAATCAGGAGAAGTGTTTGGGCCTGCAAGAGCCGCTGCTGGTCACTGTTTTAAAGTGGCCACGGCCGGGCTGCTGATCTTTGACAAGCAGCCGGCGCTGCGGCCACTTTAAATCAGTGACCAGAACATTTATCGCCAATTCATAATCCCCGCCACCAGAAGACGGGAGCTCTGATTGGTTAAAAGCTATACCAATCAGAGCTCCTGTCTCCCGGCGGTGGCAATTATGAATAATGAGAGCTGTATGCAGGAGCCTGGAGCTGGCGGCCAGCACAGTGTAGCCGCATGTGCCGCTGGCTTGTTAAGTTAATAAATGCGGATCACAGCGAGTCTATGGAGAATGACCTGCTGCGATCTGCACCTCAGCCCCTGGACTATAACTCCCATCATGGACAGTCTGTCCATGATGGGAGTTGTAGTCTTAAAAGTCCCACAGCCAGGGATGTGCAAGTGCCATCCCTCTGCGCTGTGGTACTACAACTTACTCACATCATGGGACAGACTCTGCCCATGATGTGAGTTATAGTCCAGGGGCTGAGGTGCAGATCGCACCGGGTTATTCTCCAGAGGCCCGCTGCAATCCGCATTTATTGACTGTAAATGCCGGCGGCATATGCGGCCACACTGCGAATAGCTATTCACCAATCAGAGCTCCCATCTCCCGGGCGGGTATTATGAAATGTGATACAGTATACAGGAGCAGGCAGGCAGCGCAGTGTAGCTGCATGTGCCGCCGGCTTTTACAGTTAATAAGTGCGGATCGCAGTTAATAAATGCGGTCTATGGTGAATGACCCGCTGCGATCTGCACCTCAGCCCCTGGACTACTACTCTCATCATGGGCAGAGTCTGTTCATGATGGGAGTAGTAGTCCTAACTGTCCAAAAATAGATAATACAATTCTCAAATGCTTTAGAACACTTTGGTACGTGTCCTCCGAGGTGGTGAATATTTGCGCAAGAAAAATGCATTTGCGCATTTTTTTTGCGTAAAAAAACCCCACACAGTTAATAAATTAAATTCTACAGTGGAAAGTGCGCTATGGTAAACTTAACCGTAGACATAGCTATAAAGAATTCTATGAGATTTTGCGCAAAAAAAAAAGACGCAAAAAAACTCTTGCACAGATTTTTGCGTAAAAAAATAGACAAAAAAAGCTCTATATACAATGCTAAATTTCCCCCATTGAGTTTTATATATATATATATATATATATATATATATATATAGATTTGAACATTTCCACTTAGGGATGTACTCACTTTTGTTGCCAAGGTTTAAACATTAATAGCTGTGTGTGGAGGTATTTTGGGTGACACTGTTATACACTGTTATACAGGCTGTGCATTCACTATTTTACATTGGAGCAGAGTGTCATTTTTTCAGTTTTGTCACATGAAAAGATACAATAACATATTTAAAAAAATGTGAGTGGTGTACTGTACTGTGAGGTACTGTACTTCCGCCAGCAGTGTAGTACACAATGCTGTGTACTTTATACTCTCCATACTCCTAGCAGGACAGAGTTGTGCCCATAGCAATACAGCCATGGGTACAGCTCAGACTGGGCAGCAGATATACACTGTAGATCTCTTGTCTAGCAAGAACAAGCAGTAAAGCATTAACCCCTTAAGGACTCAGCCCATTTTCACCTTAACCCCTTAAGGGCTCAGCGTTTTTCCGTTTTTGCATTTTCATTTTTTCCTCATCACCTTCTAAAAATCATAACGCTTTAAATTTGGCACATAAAATTCCATATGATGGCTTATTTTTTGTGCCACCAATTCTACTTTGTAGTGACATTAGTCATTTTACCAAAAAATCCACAGCAAAACGGAAAAAAAATTCATTGTGCAACAAAATTGAAGAAAAAATGTCATTTTGTAAATTTTGGGGGCTTCCGTTTCTATGCAGTGCATTTTTCGGTAAAAATGACACCTTATCTTTATTCTGTAGGTCCATACGGTTAAAATGATAGTCTACTTATATAGGTTTGATTTTGTCGTACTTCTGGAAAAAATAATGCACTATATGCAGGAAAAATTACATGTTTAAAATTCTGACCCCTATAACTTTTTTACGTGTACGGGCCGGTATGAGGACTAATTTTATGCGCCGTGTTCTGAAGTTTTTATCGGTACCATTTTTGTATTGATCGGACTTTTTGATCGCTTTTTATACCTTTTTTCATGATATAAAAAGTGACCAAAAATACGCTATTTTGGAATTTGGAATTTTTTTTTAGCGTATGCCATTGACCGTGTCGTTTAATTAACAATATATTTATTTAGTTTGGACATTTCCGCACGTGGTGATACCATATATGTTTATCTTTATTTTTATTTACACAGTTTTTTTATGGGAAAAGGGGAATGATTCAAACTTTTATTAGGGAAGGGGTTAAATGACCATTATGAACTTTTTTTTTTTTTTTACACTTTTTTTTTGCAGTGCTCTTTTACACTGATCTTTTACACTGATCCCTGCAAAGCCATAGCTTTGCATGGATCAAGATTATAGGGGGTTGATTGCTTAAGCCTGTAGCTCAGGCTTGGAGCAATCAAACGCCGATCGGACGCGACGGAGCAAGGTAAGGGGACCTCAGCTCGCGTCCTAGCTGATTGAGATTTTATCGTGATAATCCCGATCAGCCTGACTGAGCGGCCGGGAAGCTTTTACTTACATTTTAGATGCGGCGATCAACTTTGATCGGCACGTCTAAAGGGTTAATAGCCCAGGGTCCCGGCTATCATAAGCTTAGGGACCCACCCAGGATGATGTGGGGTCACAGCGTGAACCCGTTTTAAATACCGGGACTGGGCGCAGGGTGTACAGGTACGCCCTGCGTCCTTAAGAGGTTAAATGGGTTATCCATCATAAGGTGATTTTAGTACGTACTTTGCAGACAGTAATGGACATGCTTAGGAAGGATCTGCGCTTATCTTGGGGCTAAATGGCTATGTTGAGAGATTACCATAACACTGTGGCTAGCTTTTTGTGAACTGGTATTTCCTTTGTTTTGAGTTTTCTTCTTTGCCTACAAATCCCATAATTCCATTTTCCTCACTCCCACACATTAGTCACCCCACCCATTGAAACATAAATGAGCTGCATCCATTCAAAAGACCTGTGGTTTTCAATCAGGGTGCCTACAGCTGTTGCATTAGTTGCAGTTGATCTCTCTCCCACCAAGAGATCCCTCCACCCATTGAAGCAGACAGGTTCCCTGTCATCAGCTGACTAGTGAGTCAGGTCTCGGACACATTGCAATCTGGGAAAAATCTAAGACAACAGTCATTTTGTGTGCTGATAAAAATAAATATTGGAGTGAAAATCACAGAAGAATTGTGAGAAAACCGTCACACACAGGTACAGACACTATATTATGAACTACACTAACTTTACAGCCCCTGTAGCATAGTCAAATAAAAAAAAAAAAAAATCCTGGAATACCCATTTAAGGACAAAGCCAATTATATTTTTGCGTTTTAGTTTTTTCCTCCTCGCCTTCTAAAATCCATAACTCTTTTATATTTCCATTCACAGACCCATATGAGAGCTTGTTTTTTGCATGACCAGTTGTACTTTGTAATGGCATCACTCATTTTATCATAAAATGTATGGTAAACCCCAAAAATAATTTTTGGTGCAAGGAAATTTAAACGAAAATCATAATTTAGCAAATTTGGGGGGTTTAGTATTTGCGCTGTACACTTTACGGTACAAATTACATATTTTCTTGATTCTCTGGGTCAATACGATTAAAATGATACCCATGGTTACATACATTTTTATTATTGTACTGCTTTTAAAAAATCTCAAACTTTTTTTTTTACAAAATCAGTATGTTTAAAATTGCCCTATTTTGACCACCTGTAACTTTCTCATTTTTCCGTATTCGGGGATGTGTTAGGGCTCATTTTTTGCGCCATGATCTGCAGTTTGTGGATATGAAAAAAGCAGAAATGTTTAAAAGAAGATTTCTTACATTTACGCCGTTCACCGTTTTTATAGTTTGGACATTTACGCATTCGGCAATATCAAATATGTATATTATTTATCATTTGTTTACTCTTTTTTGTATTAATATGGGGAGAAGTGGTGATTTAAAACTTTATTGGGGGAGGGGCTTTTTAAAAAAATTAATTTTTTTAAAAACTTTTTTTACATTTATTTTACACTTTTTTTAGTCCCCTTTTTTTAGACTATAACAATCATTAGATTTCCAATACTCTTCAGTGCTATGCATAGGGCATAGCACTGATCAGTATTATCGGCGATTTTCTGCTCTGGTCTGCTGGAAGGCAGATCAGTGCAGAAGACCCCGGGAGACGGACGGAGGCAGGTGAGGTGACCTCTGTCCACCATCTTGGCTGATATGATCCCTGCGGCAGTGCGATCAGATCAGCCATTATAAGTGCCGCACTGCCGCAGATGCCGTGATCTGTATTGATCACGGCACCTGAGGGGTTAATGGCAGACAACAGCGCAATCGCTGATGTCCGCCATAACCGGCTGGTCCGCGGCTGCTGACAGCCACCGAGAATGAAGCGAGCGCGCTCGTGTCACAGCCACGCTGTAAATGTACGCTAAGTGACGCTGTGCAGCGCCGTACATTTACGGCGCATGTCCTTAAGGGGTTAATCTATATAGATTGCTGATTTACTGTAACCTCTTGCTGGGTGAATGCTATGTGCCGGCCTAGAAATGCGATGCAGTGCAACTTTTTGTTCTGAACGCTGGGTGCACACTGTGGGGGGTCGTGACGTCAAGGCCAACTCTATGGGAGGGGTTGTGGTGGCTGCCAAAATGTTCCGAACGCTGGGGCAGTGGAGTACCCTTTAACCATAGGCGTGCGCACAGGGTGTGCGCTGCTGCAGGACTTTTTTTTTCTCAATACTAAACCCAAGCCCCACCGGACATCCCCGACATCACCAGCCCGACATCACCAACGCCAACCAACCCCCCCCCCGCCCTGGGGGCCCGCACTGTACACTGCATGCTGACTGATTGACTGACCACATACAGTCAGCCAATTAGTCAGAATGCAGCAGCCACACATACCTCCGGGGCTGGCAGCCACTGCCTCTTTAAAAGGATTATCCAGGAAAAAAACTTTTTTTTATATATCAACTGGCTCCAGAAAGTTTAACAGATTTGTAAATTACTTCTATTAAAAAATCGTAATCCTTTCAGTACTTATGAGCTTCTGAAGCTAAGGTTGTTCTTTTCTGTCTAAATCCTCTCTGATGACACGTGTCTCGGGAACCGCCCAGTTTAGAAGCAAATCCCCATAGCAAACCTCTTCTAAACTGGGCGGTTCCCGAGACAGGTGTCATCAGAGAGGACTTAGACAGAAAAGAACAACCTTAACTTCAGAAGCTCATAAGTACTCAAAGGATTAAGATTTTTTTTAATAGAAGTAATTTACAAATCTGTTTAACTTTTTGGAGCCAGTTGATATATAAAAAAAAGTTTTTTCCTGGATAACCCCTTTAAATCTGCAGTGGCCGGTGGGAGGTCCCCCTCTCCATTGCCTGCCCACTCGCCGGTAAAAAAAACTAAATAAAAAAAAAAACTAAATAAAAAAAAAAACAAGCACTTTTTACACTGCTGCTGTCCAACTTCCGCTCTAAACTGTATACAGTTCAGAGCAGGCCATGACCTCTGCTCCGAAGCAGGCGCATCATGTTACACCAGTGTGCCTCCAGCTGTTGCAAAACTACACTCCCTGCATGCCTAAAGGCTGTCAGGGCATGCTGGGAGTTGTAGTTTTGCAACAGCTGGAGGCACACTGGTTGGGAAATACTGCCCTAGCCTATTCAGCATACACATCATTTTACACCAGTGTTTCCCAACCAGTGTGCCTCCAGCTGTTGCAAAACTACAAATCCCAGCATGCCCTGACAGCCTTTGGGCATGCTGGGAGTGTAGTTTTGCAACAGCTGGAGGCACACTGGTTGGGAAACACTGTGCTAGCATATTCAGCATACACATTATGTTAAACCAGTGTTTCCCAACCAGTGTGCCTTTAGCTGTTGAAAACTACAACTCCCAGCATGCACAAAGGCTGTCAGGGCATGCAGGGAGTTGTAGATTTGCAACAGCTGGAGGCACACTGGTTGTGAAACACTGTCCTAGCCTATTCAGCATACATATCATGTTACACCAGTGTTTCCCAACCAGTGTGCCTCCAGCTGTTGCAAAACTACAAATCCCAGCATGCCCTGACAGCCTTTGGGCATGCTGGGAGTGTAGTTTTGCAACAGCTGGAGGCACACTGGTTGGGAAACACTGTGCTAGCATATTCAGCATACACATTATGTTAAACCAGTGTTTCCCAACCAGTGTGCCTCCAGCTGTTGCAAAATTACAAGACCCAGCATGCCCAAAGGCTGTCAGGGCATACTGGGAGTTGTAGTTTTGCAACAGCTGGAGACACCCTGGTTGAGAAACACTGTATTACCCATGCTACTTTTTGAGAGATTTATTCCACCACCTGCTACCTACCTACCTGAGTGTATTCCCACCTACATATCTACCTGTCTTACTGTCTTCCTACCTAGCTACCTACCTACCGGGCAACCTAGGATACTAACTGGCTACCTACCTACCTACCTGGCAACCTAGCTAACTACCTACCTACATGTCTTCATACCTACGTGGCAATCTATCTATCTACCTACCTGGCTATACCTACCTGTTTTTTTTATACCTGACTACCTACCTTGCTATCTTTCTACCAAACTACCTGCCAACCTAGCAACCTACCTATTTGGGTACCTGGCTATTTCTCTATCTAACTACCTGAAAACCTAACTGCATACCTACCTGGCTGTCTTCCTTCCTACCTACCTAACTGGTTAGCTACCTACCACACTATCCAGGGAAATGTTTTGCATCGAAGCCCTGTGGTTTCAAGCTACACCCCTGGGGAGCAATATGAGGGGGGTAATATAGAAAGAGGAGCAATATCAAGGGGTAATATAGAAAGGCGGAGCATTATGAGCAGCATCATATACAATGGGGACAAAATGAGAGGGGATAATAGACAATGGGGGCAATATGAGGGGATAATATACAATGGGGGCAATATGAGGGGATAATATACAATGGGGGTAATATGAGGGGATAATATACAATGGGGGCAATATGAGGGGGATAATAAACAATGGGGGCAACATGAGGGGCATAATGTACAGTGAAGGGCAATGTGAGGGGCATAAAATACTATGGGGGCAATATGAGGGGCATAATACCCTATGGGGACAATGTTGGGGCCTAATACTATACAGCTGCACAGAGGGATCTAATACTATCTGGGGCAGTGTAATACATATAGGGGGTTTGTATATAGGTGAGGATTTTGCTGTAGAGAGGAGCCTAAAATGTTTGTCTGGCAGATTCGGTGAAGATGAGTTTTGATCGGGAGAAATCTTCACGATGACCCAGGACAGATGGAGAAGAAAGAGAAAAGTGAACGACTCAGATCAGAGAAGATGAGACCCTGTGAGTATGTAACTATAATGACTTATATGGTCTGCAGCACCTGTGTACAGCTGAGATCTATTTCTGTATGGTTACTGTATGGCGGACATTGGTATTTGTATAGTGGTTTTTATTCAATAACAATATAGGAGTATTAGTCAGTGGTAATGTAAGTGATCATGGTGTGGCAGAATTATATGTCCCTTGTATTGTGGTGTTATTAGTGATACTGGCCTGCGTATAGTGGCTTTTATTTCCGCACAGTATTCACTACAAAATTAATACAGAGTGGCGATATTATATTTTTTTTTCTAAGCCTGATACTAAGATAAAATCTAGTGTTTGCCGAGGGGAGGGGGGGCCCAGACTACAAGCTGTGTAAGGGGCCCCAAAATTTCTGATGCCAGCCCTGTATGTAGGCTACATATAATAGACAGTCACAATCATACATGATGGGAATGTAGTCCTGAGCTGTGAGCCTGGGCATGTGTGGTGTGGTCAGGGCATACTGGGAGTTGCAGTTACTGCAATTGGGCATTGGTGATTTTGGCCAGGGCCATGCTGAGCCTAAAACCGGCCCTAGATCCAATCCTCCTACACTATGCAAGCAAGAGTGTGTGTGTGTGTGTGTATATGTATATATATATATATATATATATATATATATATATATACATATATACATAAACACACGCACGCGTGCGCGGAGTGAGTTTGTGCTTTAGGGTGCACACCCTAATGCAGTAGGCTGCGCACGCCTATGCCTTTAACTCTTTGTCAACATATAGTAAATCAGTGATCTGTATAGAAACCTCTTTTACTGTAACACCTTGCTGGGATGAGCATTATGCGCGGGCACAGCAAGGAAAGAGTTAACTAGCACTGAGCAATGTATTAATTGCATTAATCCGTTTTTTGTGTTTTTCTTTTCTTCTCATTTTAGATACGTGAATGCAGTGGACTACTTTGGATTTGCGGACTACTACGATGACCAGCGTTGTTTTTTCCCCCAATAAAATGGTTAATGAGGCTGTGGGGCAGAGTTTGTTGTAATAATTTTTTTTTGATGTGCGTTGTGTTTTTTTTTGTTTGTTTTTTCCATTTTCCTTTATAGGCTTAGTAGTGGAGTCCAGGAAGTTGATGCTTGGTTAGTATCTTTGGCTAATGAAAATAGGGGGAACGCCACATAGTTTTTAAAATTGATTTATTTTTGGAAGAAAAACGTTGCCTGACATTACATGGGTGGGTGAGGATCATTGTTATTGGCCAGCCTTTTACTGCCTAGGCCCAGGAGCACCATTTTTAATATGGGTACCGGGGTAATAATTGGGGGTTAGCACTGTTTTGGGGACTAACAGTAAGACCTGTCTTAGGAATAGAGTACATGTATGAGATTTCTTTCATTACTAAGTCTGTTAAAGGGGTACTCCGGTGAAAAACTTATTTTTTTATTTTTAATCAACTGGTGCCAGAAAGTTAAACAGATTTGTAAATTACTTCTATTAAAAAATCTTAATCCTTCCTGTACTTATTAGCTGCTGAATACTACACAGGAAATTATTTTCCGTTTGAAACACAGAGCTGTCTGCTGACATCACGAGCACAGTGCTCTCTGCTGACATCTCTGTCCAACTCTGTTTCAACAGCATGAATTTTTTTTTATAAAAACCTATACAGAATAAGGGAATTGCTTCACCATACCTGTCAAAAGAAAAGAAAATCTTCTAATCTATATTCTTTAATAATACCCAGTGCTATAGCTTATATATGTATATCTATAGAGATGAAACTACTACTGTAAATGTCATGTGATTTTTTTAATTCTTATTTAAGCTTATGCTTACCTCCTGTTATGAAAGAATACACCTTAAAGGGGTAGTCCTTTGGGAAAAAAATGAAAAATTTTAAACAACTGGTGCCAGAATGTTAAAGGGGTATTCCAGGGAAAAACTTATATATATATATACACACACACACATATATATCAACTAAATATATCAACTAAATATATATCAACTATATTGTAAACTACTTCTATTAAAAAATCTTAATCCTTCCAGTAGTTATCAGCTTCTGAAGTTGAGTTGTTCTTTTCTGTCTGACAACAGTGCTCTCTGCTGACACATCTGCTTGTCATGGGAACTGTCCAGAGTAGGAGCAAATCCCCATAGCAAACCTTTAATGCTGTCTTAGGGGACAGATCCATAGGTAGATGTGTATAAGCTGCATTGCTCAAAACCAAATAAAATACTCTGGATATATCTCCCTTACTTAAAAAGGCCAAATAGCGTAGAGTGCTTTTGTGGCAAGTGCCCCCTTGCTGTGCTGCCCACCTCATTGTTTCCAGAAGAAGCATGGCAAAATGTGCTGAGGGGTGGGATAGAGGTGCACCTTGACACTTTAAGAAGAATTTATACAACAAGTTAGACTGCATTTTTTGTCCAAATCTGTCGCAGAAAAAGTCGTAGGCTGGTCCCATGCAACTTTTCCTGCGACATTACATTTATACTGTTTAATTTTTCTGCCCATGAAGTAATCTGATTTAGATCACTTTGTGCAGTGGTCACTAATTTATCATGTGCAACTTTTCTGCGCAATGTCGCAGAAAAGTCACACGGGCCAGATTTACTACGTATCACAGGGGCAATTCAACCCTGCCCTATGTGTCTCTATGCGCCTGTATTAAGGTCCATGCGATTTTTTAATACAATTGTCGCAAGGCCCGCCACTGCTCTGTGACATTTATTCAGAACAGTTCAGTGGGCATTCATCAAAGTCTGTGCGCCATTTTTTAAATTTCCCCACAACTTTTTTCATCTGAACAAACAGCTATTTCAGTTTTGATAAATGCCACTCTTTATGGGTATACCTTTGGGCATTATGCAATATAAGTTTAAATAGTGGGACTTACGCTAGACTTTTGATTTCTTTGTTCGGCGCTGTCTTCCCTTGGCCACAGCACCTTATGTCTCCATATGAATGTTTTCCCTCTGCATTATGAATTAATGGTTTATGTGAATTGATATTTGGTTCTTTATTTTATTGTGTTCACATGAGTCATCAGTGCAGTGTTATTTATTTTTTGTGTTCCCATATTAAATCCGTATTCAGCGATGTGTTTTGTCATGTTATTAATCATGAATAAATTTTTATTAGGTTTCCACCCTGTTTTTCATTGTGTCTTGTGTGTTTCAGTTTTTTTCATGGGGTACTTGGGGACATTTCAATAAAATAAAATTTTCAGTACTTTTTGTACCATTTTGTTTTCTTGCGTGTTGTCCTTTTTTTTTTTTTACACGGTGGACATATGTTTAACTAGAAATGCCTGGGCCTCATAGCAAATGTTTGATTGGAAGGTTTGATTACCATCTGATTATCAGATGAACATGGCACCTAGGGGATAAAGAAGCAGTGCCATTACACAGATCTATTACACGTTTTTATGCCAGCATGATATAGAGCAAAGGTGAGGGGAGCATGCAAATATGTGGCGCTTGAGGGTTTACACACATTAAAACGGAACCTTAGGGGGGGAAGGGGGGTTGTGTGGCTGGCTATGTGAGCTGCAGGATACGGGAAGCTTGAGGTCCATAGGCACCGCCACTTCCTGGGGAAAAAGCACCTGACTAAATGGGAGGGAGATGCACCAGACAGGCCGCCCAGACTACTGCTCCTTCACAAATCATGCTGGTCACATTTCAACCTTCGTCCAGCTGCAACAGGCCTACCAGAGTCTGGATCGGAGATGGAAGGCATATCTAAGATGGCATGGGACCTGCCTCTTCATCTGTCTCCATAGCAGTTCAAGGACTAGTAGCGAGTTGAAGCACAACATCTCCTGCTCCCAGGCATGGGCAGAGAACTGCCCCTGGTAATTACCCACCTCTGGCTACAATTGCTTCTTCTGAGGGCAGGGTGGACTCCTGCTCCTGGCTGCTATAGTCCTCCGACCTCAGTTTATGTTTTACAGTGTGTCCAGAACTTTTTCCTTAGCAGCGCACCATCCCAGGCAGTAGACCCTGCATTCCAGCAAGGACAGACAGCAGGACTGACCCCTCAACAACCCTGTAGTGTGGACGCATAAGCCAAGGTCCTTTCCCTTATATGCCATGTGGCACAGGTGCACCCTGACCCTAGCTCTCAGCCTGAGATTGCTAGTTAGGGCAAAGCTGCCTTTCATTCTTAGAGCCTGCACTCCAATTTCAGGAGCCACAGTCCCCTACCCCAAGTAATCTTCTTTTGAGGGAGAGTTTGCATCTGGGGATATGGATAAGAATGTTGTCGACCTCACCCCAATATGGTGACTCTCCATACCAAACATCCTCACCCTCAGGTCATGTAATCCACAAATCTCAGAGGAGAGACCGTGCGATCCTTGAAAATGAGGATCTATCTGATTTCCAGTTTATGCCCTCTCTGTCTATAGTTTTCTTAATGGCTCCATGCTCCAACCACATGATTAACTGGTTTCGGGGCATCTCCACACGACAGCCAAGTAAATGGAATACCTTCAATTGAAGCATTTTGTGGGGACCTGCAATCTCAGTCTGCAGTTTGCGAGACCTTTTCTTCCTTTTGAAAAACTTTGCGCTTCTCTTAGCTTGGAAGTCATGATATCTTCTCTTGGAAGATATCACTACTATCCCTCCACCATTTGTGATGGCATAGGAAAAGGAATTGCAAACCACTTTTTCTAAGTAGGACTGGGCTACTGCCTTCATGCCACAAATTCCATCTCTTGAAAAGCTCAAGAAACTAATTATAAAATCCTTACTCTTTGGTACAGAGTTCATACTGTGGCGCTGTGGAGCAGCTCGGGGAACTCCATGTATGGTCCTCTTCTCTTTTGGACCAAAGTGCTGTCACAGATTAAGGGCATTTCAGACATTGAGCTTCCCAATGATCCTAGTATTATCTATTCTCAACAAAAGCAGATTCTGTACTTTGTTTAATTCTTTATTTCTATTGTTCCTCTGCTTCTAAATCCTAGTTGTACTCCACTGGCACCTTTTCTTTCATGCTTTTTACACTGTTTCAATGCGTTGGTACCCTAGACTGTATACTTCTTAAGATCTTCTGCACTGCTCTTCAGCTTATTTATTACAACAATAAATATGGCACAGTCACGACATGGCACGACATGGCATGTGCATACAGAGATTGAAAACAAACAGATATTATGTAACATACAACTTAATTGTTACTGGATCAGAATTGACCTAGAGGGCACAGCGTATAGAAGTAAAGTACACCCAAAACTGGTGTAGCAAAATGGCTGTACGTAAGACGTATGAATGAGACTCACAATGTAGTACTGCTACAAAACCGTGCAACATGATAAAAGTGTTAAAAATGAAAACAGTAGGAGACAGAAAAAAAAAAAACTAATCTACAAATGCAAATAGATTAGGAAGTGTTAAAAACAGCCAGATGCAGTAACCAAAAACAAATAACATGGCATCTGTGGTGAATGGCAACTCATATAAAATACATATCAAGTGCCGTACCACCAAACAAATAGAATGAAAATGGATAACTTATTTATCGCATATCACATAATTAACACATATGCATCCTAATGCTGTGCAAAAATATGACCCAATAAATGTAGATGGTAATAGATAAAACTAATGCATGGTGGTAATAACTTAGGGGAGTGCTCTGTTATCCTAATTATGCTACTATCGTACTCTATAAAATAGCCATATAGGTAGATATGGAAACAAAGTCACAGGGAACTATGGAAGCCTTAATAGTCCCAACTTAATGCGCACATCAGCGAGATCCATACAAGAGCCTTACATGGTAAGTATGAGGATATGTAATAACAATTTGTAAAAAAGTGGTAGATACAGGTACTTGGTGTCTGTTCATAGAACAACTGTAATGTGGATTGAATGATCAATGCTGCAAGCAAGCAGGGCAGATGTTACCAGAATGATCTCCAAACTTTTGTTAAGACCATTTGGAATAAGTGTATGCAACTTGAAAATCCAATATATCTACTGTGTTTTTAGTATATGGTCAATTGGCATGACTGGGAATGGTTTTCTAATTTTAGGGTGTTTCATTGTATAGTATCTGGAAAATCCATTAAAAAAAAGCAATTTTGACATTATGTTGGTGCTTATTTACCAACAGTGTAGGGTTTGTATGGTCCGGCCTACATACTGCAACCTGTGGCACAATTGATTATATGTTTGTTTGTTATTTTAGGATTTTCTCTCCTATCACTGTAAAAAGAATGGTTAGCATAAGACATCTATACTATTTACCACTATAATAATGAATATGGTATTATATATGGGCTATATAATTTTTACCTGTTTTTTTTTTTTAAATAAAATTCCTGTTTAACCTTTACAAAAAAAAAAGTAATCTTAACATATTAATCTAACATTAAACTATGGTTTGGTATGCCACAAGTGAAAGATATACTGGTATAAGTAGACCATATCTCATCACAAGAAGACAAGAAGTGGTCAATTTAAGCCTATAGCTAGACATTGTGTATGCCTCTGTATAAGTTAGAATACTTTTTTGACAGTATTCAGATACATACCCATGTTGTGCTCCTAACCAAAATCCCTTAAGAGGGGTTGTCCACTTTTTAATGGGATTATTCACTTTCCAAAATAACAAACTGTTACATACTTCCCCCTCAATTCCTTGCCCTGATCCCCCATTCCGCCTCTGACCAGTGGTCCGATCTTGCTTTATGAGCGGAGTTCAGTTGACCACCACAGCCAATCAATAGCCTTGGGGGTCATGCTCCATACTGCTGACATTATAGTTCCCAGGCTGCCATCATTGAGCCAAAAGTGCTGCTGTTAAGTGGTGGTACATAAATGACCTTTGCCCTTAAAGCTAGACTGGACTGCCAATCAGATGCAGAACAGGGATCAGCACAAGAACCAAGGGGGAGATAGGTAACAGTTAGTTATCTTCATTCATTCTTTCAAGGCTTTTAATTTTTCTTTTCAAGAGGTAACTAACCCCTTTAACCCTACTATAAGTAGGAGGCACAGTGAAACACCTTCATACCTCTAAATCCAGTGACATTATATTATGCCTCATGTGATTGACCACAGATCACAGAGGGAGTACCATTAAATAAATGCAACACAGCAAGACTTCTGCTTGCCCAGATCCTTGCTCTGGCATCTCTGAATGGCTAAGCAACTTGTCAGTTACACAGCCCATCTGGCAACACATGCCGTCACTATAACAGTAAGGGCTCATTCACACAACAGAATCTCAGGCCAGAAATATTCTGGATGTATATGCTCTCTATAGCTGTTAAATATTACCGGAGTACATAAATATACTCAGGTCTGACCATGGAGGGATTATCTGTAGGTCTTTGTTTGTATTTATAAAAAACAGACATTTATTGCAATTTCCTTGACGTCATGGCTGACAGTACATAACACAATAAAGCGTCGAGGGGCGCGGCTTGCCGCTGCCGAAAATGGCTGCCTGATCTCAGTGCTCCTGCGCCTCATGGCCATAAAATCTTCTCCAACAGCTCGCTAAAGCCCTCTGCCTCATGACGAGGGGTGCCCAACACCATAGGAGGAACGCGCCCGCCTGCTCAGACCCCCAGGCCACCGCCATGAGCATTTCCCGCCACATCTTCCCGACCCCCTTTTCAGCTCCGGGCTCCCCACCTGACTTGCTGGGCCCTGCACATTGCCTCCGGTCCCGCTCAGTGTGGGGGGGGGGGGGGGATCTGCGGCGGCTCGTGCTCCTTCTGGTCCCCTCCAACATGTCTCAAATAGGGTGGAGGACCTAGAGGAGGCCCACGACTCTACACGGTTCTATATTGCTCAGCTTCAAAACACCATTGCGACTCAGTCTGGCTTCCTCAGTGACTTGCATTCCCATGCATTGAAGACCTGGATAATAGGGGGGTTTGACAAAGCGCAAGGAGGCGGGAAACAGCGTTGTAACCCAGGTGTGTGGTCCTGCCTATCCGCTCTGCATACCAGCTACGGAGTGATGATCCTTTAATGTGAAGTTTGACACAACTGAAGGAGAAGATAATGGCTAAAGCCAGCTCCCTCCAGAACTTTGACTTTGATGGAGCCCCTATTCAATTGTTCCAGAACCTGTCTAGGATAACTCTGCATAAGCGGCGGATGTTGCAACCTCTCTTATCCACCTTGAGGTCTGCTCAAGTGCCCTACAGATGGTCTTGCCCGTTTGCCTTGCAAGCCAGACGTGATCTACGCTCTGTAGGGATTCAGTCCTTTGCTGACTTACTGGGATTCTGTGCTGCCCTAGACCTCCAGGTCCTCACCTTATGGACTGGGGCCTGACTCCTCCGCCTCCCCCCCCCCCCCCGCCCTCAGTGTGGCAGCATGTATGTGGGAAACGCTGTAGAGCTGGCCGGACTGTACCTTCTCTGGGCTCTCGTGGCCCCTCCTCTGACCCCCCCTTGAAAATCTCTCCAGGGACTTTCAAATTGGATGATCTGGCAGTCTGGGGGACTTTTGGATTGTCACCCATTGTTGTATCCTAACTGCCTAGTTTATCCAATGTTTTATTTGCCATTTGTTTATCACTGATTAGGGGAGTTCCTTTCCTCCTGGTGTACTGTTTGACTTTGTTTATCTCTTTGTTAATGTAAAATCCTAAAAAAAAATTCAGTTTAAAAAAACAAACAATAAAGCTTCATATAATGCCAGTCCTTAACATAGGTTAATCATTTATGAGAGTTACATAGGCTTGTTTCCTCAAGACTCATCTCACCAGCTGGGACTTCTTCCAAATATATTGACTAGGTACTGCATCCAGCATGGTGGATCCATCTTCTAGCAAGTGACCTTGAGTCTATGGTTTCAAGATGGCAGCTTCTGTCATAGCTTCTCACAGCCTTCATTCTCCTACTTCTTCCCTCCGTGTGTCCCTTGTGGAGACCCTTGTGCTGGAGACCCCTGTCTTCTACCTTCTTAGTGCCACAAACCGGAACTACTTGCCACGATCAACCTACCTGTTCTTGCTTAGTCTATTTTGCTGGCTGCACTAGACCTCTGCTCATAATAAGACTTGCCTCTGCCTTACAACTCTTCCATGCACACTCTTTTGTTCCTGTTTAAGGCTGTGTTTACATCACAATTTCTAATACGTTTGACGTGTATGTTAGAAACGTATATATAAAACGGATGTAAAAACGCATACCCAATTTTGCATGTTTATACGTTTAAAAAACATACGTTCAATGTAGTCAATACGTTGCCTACGTTTTTTATGTAATTAATGTATACTTGAAAATATAATACTGGCTTTTCTCCTTTTTTGTGATAAATACTTCATTTTCTTGAAAAATTTCAGGGGTGCCAACATTTACGGCCATGACTGTATATGTTCTGCGTAAGGACAAATCGTGATGTGAACACAGCCTTATTGGGACACCCACATCATGACAGGATAGGGGATAAGTGTTTTTATTGCAGGGGGTCCCAGCCACAGCTGCCACGGCTCTCCCGTGCAGGAGGCGTGCCGACCGCAGGGTGACGTCCGTGCCTCTCCCATAGAACTGAATGGGGAGGGGGCGTACCAGTGACCTCAGAGAGGTCGGTGCTACGCGCATTAGCTGCTCACATAGAGCAGCAATGCGGGGCCCTGTTTGGGAGATCACAGGGGGTCCCAGCGGTCGGACCCCCCACGATCAGACACTTATACCCTATACTGTGGATAGGGGAAAAGTTGTATTTTGCTGCAGATGTCCTTTAAGATGTCATGGAAGGGGTTTGTGGTCTGCATGGCAGCCTGAGCGGATGCACCTGTCTTAACTCCGGAAACCCTGACTCTTATCCTGCTCTCAATTCTGCAATCCTGCCTGCTACATGTTGAACAGTAGTCTTATTGGACTCCCTGTACTCTGCGGGTTATTTTGCTGCCTTACTTGGTGGGATCCACCCTAGAGAATTACCCTCTCTGACTAGCTGCTGTTGGTGCCTGGGGACGGAGTTCCCCCCATCATGTCTGCCATCTTACCCACCCTGTGGCTGTGTAAAGCTGATACCTGCTTCTCCCTATGAGGGTCAACCTTCTCTTTAGCTGTTCCGCTCTGGTCCCTGACCTCCTCCCCAGTGTAGAGCATTCTGTGAGCTATCCTCTGGCCTGCCAGCTTCTTCCTGCTCCTGTTTGCGGTCTCTCTGCTCTCCCTCACTGCCTGCCTGCATATTTAAGGGAGCTGGGCTGTGGTACTGTGGTGCCGTACTGCTCCTACCTTCTCCCTGATGCTGGATTGCTACCGCATTGCCCCTCTCTCCTCTGGGCTTCTGTCCTCTAGGTTGTTGGACTGCTTCTTATCCTCATAAGTGCATACCACATACTTACATCTAAGAAGTGTACTATTTTGTTCCTGTTTAAGTCTCAAGGGCCTAGAAACTGTGAAAGGCCAGGCAAAAGTACACACCGGCTGGTGTTGTACACAAATACTTTTTTAAGCATATTGGAGCTCATTGTCCTCCCCTCATAAGTGCATACCACATACGTAAATCTCAGTGGTGTACTTTTTTGTTCCTGTTAAAGTCTCAAGGGCCTAGATATTGTGAAAGGCCAGGCAAAAGTATACACCGGCTGGTGTTGTACACAAAATACTTTTTTAAGCGTACTATAGCACATTGTCCTCCCCTCATAAGTGCATAGCACATACGTACATCTAAGTGGTGTACAATTTTGTTCCTGTTAACAAATATCAGTCCAGTGCTCGCGGTCATGGCGGAGCATAAATGTATGTCATGGTGCGTTAAGTATCACGGCACCATGACGTACATGTACATCCAGTGTGGTAAAGGGGTTAACAGGAACAAAATAGTACACCACTTATGTCATGAGCGGCAGGTCCCAGCTACTATCAGCAGCCAGGGACCCGCTGGTAATGGCGGACACAGCGCTGCCGTGGGAATCCGATCATCCAGCATGGCCACCGGAAGTCCCCTTACCTGGCTCTGACTGTCTCCCGGGGTCTTCTGGATTAGTCTGAGATCGATCAGACCAGAGCAGAAGATCACCGATAACACTGATCAGTGCTATGCCCTATGCATAGCACTGAACAGTATTAGCAATGAAATGATTGCTTTAAATAGTCCCCTATGGGGACTATTAAAGTGTAAAAAAAAAGTGTGAACATTTTTTAAATAAAGTAAAAAAACTATTGAAAAATCCCCTCCCCCCAATAAAAAGGTAAAACGTAAATTTTTCCCATTTTACCCCCAAAAGCGTAAAAAAAATTATTAATACACATATTTGGTATCGCCGTGTGCATAAAAGTCTGAACTATTCTAATAAATTGTTAATTATCCCGTATGGTGAACGGTGTAAACGTAAATAAAAATTTTTTTAAATGTCCCAAATTGATGCTTTTTTGTCACATTTGAAAGTGTGCGCCTCCGCCTCCTCATCCTCCACCGTGTTCTAAGCCTCCACTGCCCAGACAAGTCTCAGTGGTCCTTCAGCATACCACTGCGGTGTCACACTGTTCTTTACATGGTTTGCCTTAGCGAAAGGAGTCACACAGAGGAGGAACTGCTTAAAGTCATTCATCAAGAAATCGAATCATGGCTTACTCCACAAAAACTGGAAATGAGAAACATGGTGACCGACAATGGGAAGAACATCTTGTCTGCGCTGCAACAAGGAAGCCTGAGCCATGCGCCCTGCATGGCACACGTGTTCAATCTGGTTGTCAAACGGTTCCGTAAGTGTTCCCCCCATCTGCAAGACATCCTAATAATGGGAAGGAAACTTTGCATGCACTTCAGCCACTCGTACACCCCAAATCCCACCCTCCTTGAGCTGCAGCATTAGAATGGTCTCCCCCAACATAGTCTGATTTGCGATGTTTCCACACGTTGGAATTCCACCCTCCATATGTTGGACTGACTATATGAATGGAGAAAGCCATCACTGATTTTTTTTTTGATGATACAAGCGGATAGGGGGACTCCCCTGTGTAACTTCAATGTGAACCAGTGGCAGCTCATACGTGAAACCTGCCGTTTGCTCAGGCCCTTTGAGGAAGCCACATTATTAGTGATTTGCCAGGATTATGGGATAAACAACGTCCTTCCACTGCTTCATCTACTACAACATGTGTTGGAAACAATGGCTGGTCGGGTCACTGGAGATGTGGCGCCTACATCTCACAGCCACATGAGCCCTGTGGGGGCTGAACTGGAGGAGGAGGAGGGGGAGGGGCACAGTGGAGCACAGTTTAGGTTTCTCAAGATGGGCGTTTTTTTTTGAGAGGAGGAGCAATAGCAGCTAGAGGAGCTAGAGGGTTATGAGGAAGGCGAGACAGAGGACCCAGACGCACCATGGCAGTATGCAGTGGAGATGGAGGCAGGGAATCCCTCTGGGTCACTTGCACAAATAGCATGATGCATGCTCACTTGCTTGCATAATGACCACCAAATTGTCACCATTCGGCAGCAGGATGACTTCGGGCTCTCCACCCTTGCTACCGGCACAAAATGGGGGCCTTTTTTACACCCACTGAGAGGGAGGACAAACTGACCTACTACAGAGACATCCTACATAGTCAGTTGGCCGATGCCTATCTGCGCCATCGTCCATCTTCTTGCAGGTCTGACTCGTGGGGCTCTCTGCGCTCACCTTCCACATCCATGGCTGCTGGGGAAGGGTAGGCTGGCAGGAGCAGTACCAGCTCCATCAGCAGCAGCCTGAGTCTACAGTTGCTGATGAGGAGCTTTCTTCACCCGCATAGTGAAGCATCTTATCAGCAGCAGGTAGACCTGAAGCAGGACCTGAACCAGCAGGTGGTGGCATACCTTGACATGACCATGCCAACACACATTGAAGATCCGCTGGACTTCTGGGCAGCCAAACTTCATTTGTGGCTGCAAATAGCAGAGTTTGCCCTGGAAAAGCTGTCCTGCCTGGTCAGTAGTGTGCCATCAGAGCAGGTGTTTAGTGAGGCGGGGGCCATAGTAACCCCAAGGAGAACTTGTCTGTCCACAAAAAATGTGGAGAGACTGAATTTTGTGAAGATGAATCAGGCATGGATCAGGCAGGATTTCCACCCACCAATGCCTAAAGCATCAGAGTAGATTGACCATGGTGTCACCCCAACACTTCACAAATATGGATAGTGCAAAACATGTTTAAGGTGCTACTCCCCAGTTACAGACATTCCTCCGCATCAGACCACAACTAAGTAATGAGGATATGCATTAGCTAAAACTTTTCTTTTATTAGGATAAAATATATGTGCTCAAATTAGTTTTTTTTAAATCAAACAAAAGGAAAGGTGTGCAAAAACACCATGTGCCACCTACACCACCAAGTATTGATGTGATGCAAAGACCTCTAAAAGGTGGAATGGAACAACGTATAGTCCATTGTAACTGGTGGGGGTAATAACGTCCCCTGTAAGGCCCTACTCTCGTATTATTAATTCCCTTCTTTGCTAGTGTTACTCGCCCTAAAAAGGGTGGTCCCACACATGAATCTCTCCCTATTTCCCCCAACAAACACTGCCATTTCCCAATGGTTTTTAGGTGGAAATAGAGAGAGTTTCCTGTGTGGGGCCGCACTTTTTAGGGTGAGTAACACTTGCAAAGAAAGGAGTTAATAGGGCGAGAGTAGGGCTTTACAGGGGAAGTTTTTACTCCCACCTGCTACAATGGACAATACGTTGTTCCCTTCCACCTTTTCGAGGAAAGTGTTACTCGTCTTAAAAAAGGGCACATAGGAACCAATTACTATTTCCACCTAAAAAACCTGGGAAATGGCAGTGTTTGCAGGGGGAAATAGGGAGAGGCGAATATAACTTGCAAAGAAGGGAATTAATAATGAGAGAGTAGGGCCTTACAGGGGAAGTTTTTACCCCCCCACCAGTTACAATGGACCATACGTTGTTCCCTTCCACCTTTTAGAGGTCTTTGCATCACATCAATACTTGATGGTGTAGGTGGCACATGGTGTTTTTTTACACACCTTTCCTTTTGTTCGATTTTAAAAAAAAAATCAATATATTTTTTATCCTAAGTATTTTATTAAAAGTTAAGTTTGGGATCGGGGCTACACATTCGTACTCATGATAAAAATGATATACACTTACCTAACACATTTAAACTTAACCTATCGGTCCGAATTGTGCCCAATGACCGGGATGGAGGCCACGCCTATAGTGGGCAAAAAGTCAATCTGGTAGGGAATTAAATGTTATAATCATGAACCGATGCCCCTACCTTAGCACAAACCCAAGATATAGTTCTGACATTAAGACAGAAGTTTAGGTGAAAGAGAACTGACTGGCCCAGGAATCAATGCCTGGAAACTAAAGAGTTGTGGTAGTCATGCTCACTCTTAACCGAAACCAGAGTTGGCACTTGGGCAGGGTCAGGCTAAACCTAAGCCGATATCTGCTTGTAGCATGCTGCCTAATATAAGTGCGAGAGTGGAAAACTATGACCTGTCAGGCCTAATGAATCCCATCATGTTACTGCTATTAAGTGGAAAAATAGAAACTGTCAACAAGATAGGCACAATCACCACCACCCGACTGATCTTGGCCGTAACAGCCTTGTTGCCTGTAGATCAAACAATATCCGAACACCTTACCTGAAAACTAAGGCAAACCCAATGCCCCATTCCTAACTCCACTAGCCTCAGGAGTGGTTTCCCACTGCGAGTGACCCACCATTTTATTGCCATCATGTCTGTAATTTGCCTACCCAATGTACCTGCAGACACTATCGCTCCAATGCCTGAGCCATTGTGCCCTCAAGCTGGACCATTGTGCATATGATAATGCAGATGAAGCAGGCGCTAATAGGTAGCCGTCGACCATGTGATGGACTCTAGCTGTGAAAACATGTCGGTAACAAACCTGCGTGGTATATCCCCCGGTAGACGTGTTGGCATAATTGGTGACCCCATGTACGTGACTAGTTGCTCTTGCTCTGAAAAGTGTCAGTGACCAAAACCTGTGCTGCCTCCTCTTGCCAATATGGTAGGCATATGGAATATCCGACCTATGCCGTGGTCTATTGCTTTGAGACTTTGTAGACCTGCGTGAGCCTTACCCTGCAGACGTGGCAGGCATAAAGGGTAACAAACACCTGTGTTGAAATGTTATTGCTCTGAAGATGTGTCAGTAACAATAACCTGTGTGGTTCCCACCCGGCAGACGTGGCAGGTATAATGGGAAGACAACCACCTATGTCAAAATGTTATTGCTCTGAAGACGTGTCAGTAACAATAACCTGTGTGGGGCCCCTCCTGCAGACGTGGCAGGTATTACAGGTGAACAACCACCTGTCGAAATGTCATTGCTCTGAAAACGTGTCAGTAACAATAACCTGCGTGATACCTCCCCCTGCAGACGTGGCAGGCATAATGGGTAAAGAACCACCTATGTGTCGTAAAGTTATTGCTCTGAAGACATGTCAGTAACAATAACTTACTTGTTACCTCCACCTGCAAATGTGGCAGGCATAATGGGTAAAGAACCACCTATGTGTCATAATGTTATTGCTCTCAAGACGTGCCAGTAACAATTGGCTGCGTGGTACCTCCCCTGCAGATGTGGCAGGCATAACCGGTAAACAACCACCTATCTATAATAATGTTATTGCTCTGAAGACGTGTCAGTAACAATAACCTACGTGGTACCTCCCCTGCAGACGTGGCAGGCATAACGGGTAAAGAACCACCTATGTGTCGTAATGTTATTGCTCTGAAGACATGTCAGTAACAATTAGCTGCGTGTTGCCTCCCCCTGCAGACGTAGCAGGCATAACGGCTAAACAACCACCTAAGTAAGTTATTGCTCTGAAGCCGTGACAGTAACAATGTCCTGCGTGGTGCCTCTCCCTGCAGACGTGGCAGGCTTAAAGTGTAAACATCCACCTATGTGTCGTAAAGTTGTTGCTCTGAAGACGCGTCAGTAACAATAACCTGTGAGGTGCCACCTCCTGCAGGCGTGGCAGGCATCATGGGTGAACAATCATCTGTGTGTCATGATGTTGTTGCTCTGAGGATGTGTCAGTAACAATGACTACACAGTGTATCCCCCTGCAGATGTGGCATGTATGAAGGGTATACTACCGCCTATGTGACATGATGGTGTTGCTCTGAAAAGTAACAGTAACAACAACAGCGCACTGCAAGCCTCCCCTGCAGATGTGGCAGGTATATTGGGAAACCGCTTGTGTCATGGTGTTGTTTGCTGGAGATGTGTCTGTGACAATAACATGGTGTGTGTCCTTGTACACAAGGATTTAAAGGTAGAGGCTGAATATCAGATGTTGAAGTGCAGTGCTAAAGTGACCGTGATATTGACTTGATGACTACCATGTGGTGCAATTACTAAAGTAACTTGTATGACCTATCAGCTGCAGGAACAAATGCCAGTGTGACAGCGTAGTGGCATGTGCACATGATACGAACTATACTATATGAGGTAACTAACGTTTACGTAGTGAGCTGCTCCAAACCTAGCAATGAGTGAGACTTACTTGGTGGTGTGCATGATACAATTGGAATTGCTGGTACATTTAGACTCCGCTGTAGTGATTAATATTCGGAACTTCCGCTGAACTAACAGACATGAAGTACGACTGGGAAACACATGCGTGATTACAGAGGAGCGTCTAACACATGCGTGAGGTGACGGCTATAGTAATGCGAGTGTATGATTGAATGTGACGATATAATGAAACCATCAGGAATATTCCTGTAAAATTCTAGCATTGACGTCTGTATGTGACCTATCTATGCACAGTGCATGGTCACGGATGTACGACATATGAAGCTCGTAACCTGTGTACAGTGGATGCTGCGTATAACTACACAGTAAAACAACATAAAATGCTATCAAAATTTACAGTATGTATTGTAACTCTTAAGAATGTATGTCCGGAGAGACTGCAATGCAGTTATGCACCATGAAATCTGTGAGCCTATAATACAGTATAGTTCCTACGAACATATGTACCATATAACGTTATGGACGCGTGTACCTAGATGCGTGGAAGTACCATATAAGCTATGCCGTATGTACGTATGAATACTAAAGAGTGTGGACAGAATAACTACGAACATATGTGCCCTATGCAACGAGCCTATGTACATTATCAATTATGTGACTGTATACAGAGCATAGATGCCGATCACTGTGCATAATGAATGAGTGTCCGAACAGAAATAGACGCCATAGGCGCATGAACAAAGGACGCCATGCAAAAGACGTGCAAGGCCAATGTCATGAGCATGTGAACACAAAGCCAAGGGTGCATGCGCAGCATCAAGACCGCCAAAGATGCATGTGCAGTATAAATACTATTACTGTGTGAAACAAAGAGAGCGTCTGAGCTGTCTAAATGCCAAGGAAACGTGAGAACAGTATGATGTCAAGAACGAATGAACAGTATAAGTGCAACGAGCGTAACCAGAGTGAAAGCTATGAACGTATGACAGTATAAATACTATAAGCAAAAATACAGTATAAATGCCATGAGCGTAAGGACCGTAACGCCACAAACGTATGAGACAGTATGGTACTATAAGCATGAAAACCATCTAAAAGCCCCGAGCATGTGACCAAATAAGCCATGAGCGTGTGAACATCATAACTGCCGTGAGCATGTGAACCAAATGATTGCCATGGGCAGTGTAAAATACCATGAGTGTACAAACCGAATGCAAGCCTTAAACGTATGAACACCAAGGAAGGTGTGAAGCGTGTGACTGCAATGAAGGTAACCCCATATGGAATGAACGTAGTAGAAACTGAAATGCCAAGAACATATGAACAGCATGAATGACATGAGTTTGAGGACAGTATAAAACACTAAGCGTGTGGGAGTGAAAATACCATGAGATAAAACAGAATAATTGAGCTTGTGAAGTATGAATGCTATGGGTGTATAGTAAATACTGTGAACATATGTACCGTATGCTATAAGCGTATGAATCATGGAAATGCTATGAGCGTACAATCTGTGTGCCGTGCGCGTGTGACAATGAAGGCCATGAGCGTACGGACGATGAGCAAAGCATGACGGTACGAACAGTGAAGATGCCCTACCCGTGCAAACAGTCTGAACGTTATGCGTGTATGACCAGTAAGAAACCAAGAGCATATGAAATAGTATGGATGTCATGATCATATGAACAATGAATATTATGAGTAAATTAACCGTGTAAACACTGTGATCTTGTGAGAGTATGACGTGCCATGACCCGTGATCAGTATGCCTATGAGCTTATGCTATGCTATAGCAGTATGCTATGGGCGTGCGTGCAGTGAGACTGTTATGAGCCTGCGTGCAGTATGCTATGAGTGTGCGTACAGTGAGACTGCTATGAGCCTGTGTGCCATATGAAACTGTAAGTGTACGTGCACTGTAAACATGCGTGCAGTATATGTTGCTAAGAGTGTGCGTACAATATACAAAGCTGAGTGCATCCCGTAAACAATGATAAGTGTGTACATGCAATATACAATGCTGAGAGCGTGCGTGCAGTATACAATGCTAAGAGCGTGCATTTTGTATTAATCCTATGAATTTTGGCTATGAGCATATGTGCAGGAAAGCTATGAGCGTGTGTACCAAATGAAATTTGAAATGGGTGAACAGTATGCTGCTATGCGTGCATGACCAACGGGAGAGAAGCGTAGCACCAACTCCAAAAGTGCATGCCATGAGTGCATGCACCGTACGGAGCCGAGGGTTCATGCCTATGCAACTACTGGAAAGTGTGTATGATAAAATTTGCTAAGAAAACATAATTATTATTATTATTATTTTTTTTTTTGATGCATGAAAACTATGGCAAGCAGACATTTTATATGTATATATAGCATGATGAAATCACAGGGATTGTTTTTTGGGTGTCCCGCCTCTTGTTCTACAGCGCTGCAGCATAGAAAAACGTGAATGCTAAAATACATGCCAGGTATAACGTTATGAATGAACGCCCTGATATAACAGTATCTTATAATGGTGTGAGTGAAAGCATGGTGCAAGATATGAGTGCATGAGACGGTATAAATGCCTGTGTTCAACACTGTAGTGAAACACTGACACATGGTGTCATATGCAATAACTATGTATGGTATAACCATAATTTAACCCCTACATGTACTATGTTAACGTGCACGTATTAGGGTGGCTTGACTAGTTTGAATGTTTACCATGCAGAAACCTAATGGTCCCTCAGCAGGCAGCAAACCCCAAATGCCGACCGACCTTAACCCTTCCTGCTAGAAATTGCAGGGAAAGGGACTATCTGCAGGCCGGAATCCCACGGGAGGGAAAGAGGTCACCGGCTGAACATAACAACCAAACCTGAGACAGTGTTCTGGGGGTATGGAAGACTTCACTGCTAGGAGAGTGTTAGAGATTCAAATCCGGCAGTTGCTTCCTGCTGATCCCATGTGACCCAGCGCGGGACCCAGCAAAGATGAAAAGGCCGTCCTGAGATGCCTTCCGTGCCCTGCACCGAGCAAACACCGGACACAGATTGCCCCGTTATTCTGTCTGACAGGCGGTTTTACTCCCCATCATCCCCCCTGTACCTTAAGCCTGCTGGAGACTTTAACGCATTGGACGGTGTGCCGGCTGACATCTCGTCAAAGCAGCCAGCTGTGCTGCGCGAGACATCAGACCCCCTTATCCGCAGCATGCTCCGGACAGCGCGGCTCCAGGTGAGTGAACTGAAACTGGTGGGAGATACGAATGCCAATCCTCCCAGTCCATCCACAAAAGGTCACGAACGCCCCACCGACAGGAGGCAGGGCCGTTATATACAGCTCTACTGTGTACATCCACTATATGCTGCCACCAACTCCAGGCTGTGTCATTCAGCTACTATGTGATCTCCTCATGCTGCCTCAAACTCCAGGCTGTGTCATTCAGCTGCTATATGCTGCCGCCAACTCCAGGCTGTGTCTTTCAGCACTATATAGTCTCCTCATGCTGCCGCAAACTCCAGGCTGTGTCATTCAGCCACTATATGCTGCCGCCAACTCCAGGCTGTGTCATTCAGCCACTATGTGGTCTCCTCATTCTGCTGCAAACTCCAGGCTGTGTCATTCAGCCACTATATGCTGCCACCAACTCCAGGCTGTGTCATTCAGCAACTATATGGTCTCCTCATGCTGCCAACACCTTCGCACTGTGTCATTCAGCCACTATATAGTCTCCTCATGCTGCCAACACCTCCATGCTGTGTCATTCAGCCACTATATGGTCTCCTCATGCTTCAGCCACATCCAAGCTGTGTCATTCAGCCACTATATGGTCTCTTCATGCTGCTAACACCTCCACACTGTGTTATTCAGCCACTATATGGTCTCTTCATGCTTCAGCCTCATACAAGGCGTGTCATTCAGCCACTATACGGTTTCCTCATGCTTCCGCCACCTCCAAGCTGTGTCATTCAACCACTATATGTTCTCCTCATGCTGCCGCAAACCCCAGGCTGTGTCATTCAGCCACTATATGCTGCCACTACCTTCAGGCTGTGTCATTTAGCCACTATATGGTCTCCTCATACTGATGCCATCTCCAGGTTCTGTCATTGTGCCGCTCTGCGACAGTGATTCTAATAGCGACACCTCTGATCTACATGTCATACTGAATAAAAGTATTATTTCACTAACTCAGCACACACCCTATGCATGTTACAGCAAGGCAAAGTGTTCTACACCCCTATTGAGGCTCTCTGTAGACCAGAAACAGCCGTTTTTAATAGCGATTCGCCGTGATTAAATTAGGACTAAACCGAATTCTTTTGGAAAATTAGGCATAATCAGCCGAATAAAATTTTTCAAAAATTCACTCATCTCTAATGCTTAGGTTAATGCTGTTTCCCTGCAGTCATTGATCTCTGACAAGTGAAATATGTTTGTACAATTGTGCCCTTACTATTGAGGAGCTGGAATTAGCATTTAAAGACACCTCTAATGAGAAGGTGCCTGGGGTGGGTGGTTTGCCTAGCCAAGTTTGCCACAGTTGTTGCGAGTGTTCATGGCTACAGTTGAAGAGAATTGCCTTTTTCAATCTATGTTGGAAGCAATATTTGTTCTTATTCTGAAGCTTGGTAAAGATCCTGTATATGCAGGTTGCTACCATCCTATCTCTATGTTTTGTGCGGATGTCAGACAATGGTAAATAAAATGCCCCATCAGAGTACAGTGTTCTAAATTAATGGGCTGTATCTGTCAATTTCATTTTTGCATCTTCTCTACAGCAGGGTGGTCATTATTAGGCCCCTTGTAGCAACACTAGCCCTTAAAAGTGACCATCCTCTCTTTAAAGGGGTTAACAACCATATAGGCACCACCCACATGTGGCACTTCTTACATGGAGTTATAATTGCTGGCAGATTTCTGCAATCCACAGTGCAATAAGAGGTTAAGCAAAGTAACTCTTGGTAATTTGCATATATTATATATATTTGGTGAAACATGATATAGGATACTATTCTAATAATATAGGTAGCATGGTGGGTCAATGGGGTCCATAGTTTGAATCTGACAAAAGACAGCTTGGAACTAGTATATTCTCTACATAATTGTACGAGTTTCCTCCTGAAATACTGGTTTTCTACCACACTCCAAAAACATACTGATAGGTTTAATAGGATTTTGAGCTGAGCTTTTACACTTTCTTATCGTAACAGAAGAGACTAATGTAAGAAACAGAACATACCCTATATAATAAATCTCCTCTCTCTGTTCGTTCCCAGCATAATATAGTCAGAAGCTAATGATTTCTGAATACGTGATTGACACAGCTCAGTGTGTATTTTACCACCATAAAACTACAGTTTATACTTTTGGTACTACAGATACATTGCAAGATTTAGTGAACACTTAAACTGTGAACCACTTCATAAAATCCCAGCCATTATAATCTTTCTAAAACCTCAGTAGGCTGAAACTTAAACTATTGCCTGGTCACACTTGACGTTTAAATCCAGCAGGCTTTGGTGTGAGGTAATAAATATGTGCCAACTGCTAAGCATCTTATCTGTATACTTAAACATGAGCTTACAGTGGCTCCCATATATACAGCATACAGCAAATGTTAAGGACAACAATTTATTTATTATTTATTAAGTCATGTAAAAGTTATGTGAACTCATGTAGAAATTGAGAATAACTAAGTACAAAAGAAAAGAAAAACATTTACGTGTGAGGTTTTTGGTGACCTTGTGGTCTACAGCCAAGTTTCCTATATACCTTACAGATTAATACTTTGCTAAAAGAAGTACTGTACTGAAAATTTTTCCATAACCTCTGTGCTCGGGGTACAATAACAAAAAAACAAACTTTAACTCACCTTCCGACGTTCCCCCATTGCGCCAATATCATTGTCTCAGTCCCCTAGTGCTGCTCTTCTTCCTGCATCCTGTGGATGGTAAGTCATACTGCGCTCATCGTATCGCCGGCCGCAGTGATGTCCCACCTCGGCCGGTGATAAGCTGAGCACACTGTCATGTAAGGAGCCTGGGCCCGACTTCTTCCTGCTGCCCGGGCTCCTTACATGACAGTGTGCTCAGCCTATCACCAGCCGAGGCGGCACATAGCTGCAGCCAGCGATACACTGAGCGTAGTATGACTCAACGTCCCCAGGAAGCAGGAAGAAGACCAGCACCAGAGGACTGGGACACCGGTACAACGGGAAAACATCCGAAGGTGAGTAAAAGTTTGTTTTTTAAGTTTTTGCTGCACAGAGGAAAATGAATCATTTTTAGTACAGTTCTCCTTTAATTTAATGACATCTGACATACTTGTCTTTCTGGCATACTAATAAAGAAGGGTGCTAATTTAGTTTAGACAATATCTAAAGTATATCATGAACAGATTAAAAAAAAAGATGTGATTCAGAGGTTAGTCTAAAACCAAGCTGTGACACTAGGGAAGTGTCTGGAAGGTGGTCTCCCCAGCTTCTCTCAGCTTAGCTTTGCTTGACTGACATGTTTCTTCCTTTATACAAAACCAGGACAAACCTATAAAGCTGAACTGGGAGAGAGGAGGCCAGGAACACTGCTTCCTAGATGCTACTCCTTGCCATTTTGTAGTGTTTTAGGGTGAAACTTAGCTGTTTGTGATGAGGTAGCCTGCCTTGATTTGATGCTATCTGGGGTTCTTTTAGATCATAGACAAATCCCCCAAGGCAATCCGGGATTCCAATATCAAATAAGCACAATTACCCCAAAGGCGCAATGCCGGGGTACAAAATCTCTTTATACAATTGATGACCCTAAAGGGGCATCAATTGTATATGGGGATTTTGTACCCCGGGCATTAAGCCTTTGAGGAAATTTTGCATATTTTGTTCTGGGAGAATAATTCTCCCGTTGAGGCCAGTGATTGCCTGCAGTCAGAGGTGTAACTTGCACCTCCTTGGCCCTGATGCAAAAACTGCAACAGGGCCCCATGTACCAATACTGGTCTTTTATGGGACAAATGTGCTTTGGGCCCCCCTTAGGCACCAGGGCCCCGATGTAACTGCTACCCTGCACGCCCTGTAGCTATGTCCCTACCTCCAGTGTGTTCTACTGTCATCAGAAGAGCAGGGAGAGGATATCATCTAGGGAAGTAAACATTTAATCTCAAACAACTCTTTTATATCCTCTTAAAGAAGTAGTATAACGGAAAAAAAAACTATAAGTTTTAGATCGCAGGATGGTCCGAACGCTGGGGCCCCCGCGATTTCCTATTGGGAGCCCCCACTCTCCTTCACAGCGGCATGTCACAGTTCCACGGGAGAGCCAAAAATTGCAGAGCGGCTTTCGAATAGAGCTATATGGAGGATGCACCGCTGTGAAGGAGAGCTGAGGCTCCAAACAGGAGATTGCGGGGGGGGGGATGTTATCCCCTATCCTTCAGATAGAGGATAAGTTTTTTTCCATGATACCTCTCCTTTAATCTCCTACAAACTAGAATAGAATGGAGAATTCAGCCTACAAATAAATGTAAATAATAAACAAAAATTTTACAGATACAGAGGGGTCACTCTACTTTTGTTGCATGCTTTGAAATGTATGTACTGAAACAGGGACTCCTTTCAATGACTGGATTCCCTGCTACTGTTCCAAATGGGAATGCATGCATTACAGTATTCAACATAATGACCAAATAGATTTTCATTTATTTGACCTCTCTTTTAAAAGTAGAAGACCAGGAGGAAAAATGTCAACAGGGCAGACAATTTAATAAATTATTTGGATTGTGAAAAAGTAGAAAGCTATGCCCATATTTTAGAGAAATGTGACGGGGAAAAAATTGGCCTATCTTTGGCACACAATGTTAATAAATAGTGAAATGCGTTTCTTTTATACTTTTAAACTACTGTGTATGGCATGCGCTATAGATGTATATTTTAGATTACACACTAAGCTGCATATTTTTAGTGGTTTTGAAGTGAATCACTGTAGGTTTACTAAAATGCAGTAAGAGGTGTTATAATGTATATATTAATTTTACATATTTATTTAGAAAATGTTTACTAAACTTTTTTAATCTTAAGACTTTGTATCAGACAAATGTATTCCCCATTGCCATTGCTCACTTACTATAATAGATGACTTGGTAAAGGAAAAGTAACATGAACTTACAAAAGATCCTACGTCAGCTGAGATCAGTTCACAGATCAAAGTTGCGCCTTGCATTGCTTTAAATGGAGTCATGAAACAGTATAGGCCTGGAAAGACTAAAATGTTATTATATTTGGCTCTGTGATACTTATCCACAAATATCTTGTGCGTGCCATT
Organism: Hyla sarda; assembly: GCF_029499605.1. NCBI lineage: Eukaryota > Metazoa > Chordata > Amphibia > Anura > Hylidae > Hyla > Hyla sarda. The sequence continues at coordinate 439,939,388 of NC_079189.1, forward strand.
AATTTGTTTTACACATTCTTTCAGTCTATGATATTGCAAAGAATCTGTGGGGTTTTTTCCTTGCAGCTTTTCATTTGCAGCCATACAGCATTTAAAGTACAAATGCTGGATCAGGATAGAATCTCCCAAATTGTTTCATAATCACTGAACTGAAACTCAACTAGAAGAATCCATTAAAGAGGGAATCAAGCCGGCAGAGGCTGGAAGTGCCACTTACTTGAGCGGCCGGGATGAATGAATTCCATTAGCTGCACTTAGAGCCATCGCGTATCACTCCACTGCAATACATGGAACTGGTGTTAGGAAGTGCATTTGCCAGCTGAAAACATGGACAATAAAAAATCTACTCTAAGATAAACATGGGAGGAAGCAACACCCTAAACATGAAAATGGGGGGAAATCGGTTTACTTAACTGGAAAAACAAGACGTATCATGATAAGAATGGCTGGCTTTCTTATTCTGCACAGTTCCCATCTTTATGTAACTTTTAGTCAAGTGTTCGGTTGGGAAATTTTGAAATTAGAAAGCTTAAACTTTTTTAAAGAGTAAAGTTACCAGCTTTAAAAATAAATAAATATAAAATATTTATACTACATATATATATATATATATATATATATATATATATGTGTGTATATATATATATATATATATATATATATATATATATATATATGTGTGGGTAGAAATGCAGGATGGCACTATCAGGAATTAAGGTAGCTCACGGGTAAACTCCTCACAGGTCACTAGCATATGGATGTCTGTACAGCAATGGAACACTATCAATGGAGTCAGCGGTGGTGCTGGAAACAAGTATCAAACAGATATGTATCAATAAGTGGTAATGCCAGAATACAAAGAATATCCGCACTCACCGCATAGTGCCATACTAAAATTCTGAACTTAAAAATGAGCTTTATATATTGACATAAAAACAAAATATAATAATACTGTCTTGCGTTTTACAATTATGAATAGTCAGCGTGAAACAGTCCTGCTGGTTGTTCCCGGCTTACCTTGCGACACTGTGGCTTCCTCCAGAATGCATTGATGAATCCTTGTTAAAATCAGCGTGATATTGTGCTAAATAGCGATACTGCGCTGATTTACAGTGAATTTGCGAGATCTTGTGTTTCCTACCCCAATATAGAAGGTGTAAGAAAAAAAGGCAGCTTAACAGAAACTACATGAAATGACTTATGTATTATAATCTGACCAAATGCATGAAGAAAACATACGGGGACATTTATCATTGTTGCTTTGGTAAGCGAGTTCTGTAGGCACAGGGGTGTCAAAAATGGCACTCCTGGGCCTAGGCGGTAACAGGCTGGCGTTATTTAGGCTGGGCAGGGCCAGTAACAATGGTCCTCGCTCACCCTGGTAATATCAGGCTGTTGCTGCTTGGTTGGTATTGTACTGAGAATAAAAATAGGGGGAACCTTATGCTTTTTTTCTCATAAATAATTAATTATTATTATTTTTTTTTTTTAAACAACGCATAGGGTTCCCCCTATTTTTATGTTCAGCCAAATAACAACCAAGCAGCAACAGCCTGACATTACCAGGGTGGGCGAGGACCATTGTTACTGGCCCTCCCCAGCCTAAATAATGCCAGCCTGTTACTGCCTAGGCCCAGGAGCACCATTTTTGACACCCCTGTGCCTACAGAACTCGCTTACCAAAGCAACAATGATAAATGTCCCCGTATGTTTTCTTCATGCATTTGGTCAGGTTATAATACATAAGTGGCTCCATGCCTGTTGATATCGGCTCTTCCTGGCACCCTTGTGGTGGTGGGTACCAGGGTAATAATTGGGGGTTAGCGCTAGCTGTTTTTTGGGGCTAACGCTAATTCCCGGCTTAGTAATGGATTCCGTCCATAAGACGGCTTCCACTACTAAGCCTGTCAAGTAAATAAAAATAAAAAAACACAACACGTTTAAAAAAAATGATTCCAAAAAACACTCCCCCATAAGCCCTCGTCTACCATTTTAGTAACATTAACAGATTTAAAAAAAATGCTGGTCATCAATGCAGTCCACCGAATCCGAAGTAGTCCACAGGACTGTAGTTGTGCTGCATGGGGCAGGTGACAAGCTTGTTACCCGCCCCTCCCTACAACTCCCAGCATGCCCTTACAGTAAGAACATGCTGGGAGTTGTAGTTGTGCGGCAGGTGGCAAGCTTGTCATCTGCCCCACAACTACAACTCCCAGCATGCCCTTACTGTAAGGGCATGCTGGGAGTTGCAGTCATGTTGCAGCAACCAATCAGATCGCTTCTTCATTTTGCAGAGGCCTTGTTAAAAATGAAAGAAGTGAGCTGATTGGTTGCTATAGGCAACTGGGCAACTTTTCCTCTGGACAGGTTTTGATAAATCTCCCCCACAGTACCTATAGTGAAATATGGTGGAGGTTTAATGATGTTTTGGGGTTGTTTTGCTGCCTCTGGCACTGGGTGCCTTAAATGTGTGCAAAGCATCATGAAATCTGAGGATTACCAATGGATTTTGGGTCTCACTGTACAGCCCAGTTTGCGTCCGAGATCTTGGGTCTTCCAGCAGGACAATTACCCCAAACATACTTAAAAAAGCACCCAGAAATGGATGGCAACAAAGCGCTGGAGAGCTTTGAAGTAGCTAGCAGTGAATCCACATCTAAATCCCATTGAACACCTGTGGAGAGATCTTAAAATTGCTGTTGGGAAAAGGCGCCCTTCCAATAAGAGAGACCTGGAGCAGTTGGCAAAGGAAGAGTGGTCCAGCATTCCATCTGAGAGGTGTAAGAAGCTTATTGATAGTTGTAGGAAGTGACTGATTTCAGTTATTTTTTCCAAAGGGTGTGCAACCAAATATTAAGTTAAGGGTTGCAATAATTTTGTCCAGACCATTTTTGGAGTTTGGTGTGACATTAGGTCCAATTAGCTTTTTTTCCTCCCTTTTTTGGTTTAGCTCCAATACACATAAAGGGAGTAAACATTTGTATAGCAAAACGTGTTACTGTAATCCTTTTCTGTGAGAAATACTTCATTTTCTTGAAAAATTTCAGGTGTGCCAACATTTACAGCCATGACTGTATAATGGTTTCATGTTTGGTACATATTTATCAATCAACCTTATTAAGTAATATAAGTTTCCCCATATTTGGTGGAGAATCTGTAAGCCAATGTTTGACATTTACATTTCTCACCACATATACACTTGTAACACTCACGTTTCTGAAGATAGGAACCCCGGTGGATGTGGATCCGCTGGACCTGTGTGGCAGATGACTCGGACCGTACCAGGGAGCGGAGCCTAAGGTGCCACTGGTTTTCACCAGAGCCCGCCGCAAAGCGGGATGGGCTTGCTGCTGCAGGCAGCACCCAGGTCGCTACCCCTGGCACGGCTCGACCACACAGGCCTAGGGGACGGGGACGCGTGCGCCGGAGCAGAGAGGCAGATGCAGGAGAAACACCCAGAGAGTGATGGACTGGGGCTTGCATGCGGGCGCATCCTGCGATGCGAGTCCCAGCACCGACGGCAGCAGAAGATAAGGGGACAATGCGCTCACGGCCAGCGTGTGTGGCTGGAGTGCATAACATAACAACACTGCTCAAAAAAATAGAGGGAACCCTTAAACAACACAATGTAACTCCAAGTCAATCACACCTCTGTGAAATCACACTGTCCACTCAGGAAGCACTGATTGACAATCAATTTCAGATGCTGTTGTGCAAATGGAACAGACAACAGGTGGAAATTATAGGCAATTAGCAAGACACCCCCAATAAAGGAGTGGTTCTGCAGGTGGTGACCACAGTCCACTTCTCAGTTCCTATGCTTCCTGGCTGATTGTTTTGGTCACTTTTAAATGCTGGTCGGGCTTTCACTCTAGTGGCAGCTTGAGACGGAATCTGCAACCTACACAAGTGGCTCAGTTAGTGCAGCTCATCCAGGATGGCACATCAATGCGAGCTTTTGACAAGTGTCTGTCAGCGTAGTGTCCAGAGCATAGAGGCTCTACAAGGAGAAAGGCCAGTACATCAGGAGACTTGGAGGAGGCCGTAGGAGGACAACAACCCAGCAGCAGGATCGCTACCTCTCCTTTGTGCAAGGAGGAGCAGGAGGAGCACTGCCAGAACCCTGCAAAATGACCTCCAGCAGGCCACAAATGTGCATGTGTCCACTCAAATGGTCAGAAACAGACTCCATTTGCCAGAGAACACCAAGATTGGCAAATTCACCACTGGCGCTCTGTGTTCTTTACAGATGAAAGCAGGTTCACACTGAGCACATGTGACAGATGTTACAGAGTCTGGAGATGCCTTGGAGAACGTTCTGTTGCCTGCAACATCCTCCAGCATGACCGGTTTGGTGGTGGGTAAGTAATGGTGTGGGATGGCATTTCTTTGGGGGCCGCACAGCCCTACATGTGCTTGCCAGAGGTAGCCTGACTGCCATTAGGTACCAAGAGGAGATCCTCAGACCCCTTGTGAGATGATAAGCTAGTGCAGTTGGCCCTGGGTTCCTTTTAATGCGAGACAATGTTAGACCTCATGTGGCTGGAGTGGTCAGCAATTCCTACAAGAGGAAGGCATTGATGCTGTGGACCGGGCCAACCGTTCCCCAGACCTGAATCCGATTGAGCACATCTGGGACATCATGTCTCGCTCCATCCACCACAGACTGTCTGGAGCATGCCCAGGCATTGTAGGGAGGTCATACGGGCACGTGGAGGCCACACATACTACTGAGCCTCATTTTGACTTGTTTTAAGGACATTACATCAAAGCTGGATCAGCCTGTAGTGTGGTTTTCCACTTTGATTTTGAGTGTGACTCCATATCCAGACCTCCATGGGTTGATAAATTTGATTTCCATTGATAATTTTTGTGTGATTTTTTTGTCAGCACATTCAACTATGTAAAGACGAAAATATTTCATACGATTAGTTCAATCATTCAGATCTAGGATTTTTTATCTTAGTGTTCCCTTTATTTTTTTGAGCAGAATGTAATATTCCTGCCACGGCTTATTTAGCCTCTGTGGTCACCGGTAAAGCCTTAACATGTCCCAAGACACAGGATAAGGAGGGAAGTACTAATAGGCAAAACAGAGAATTAATAAAATCAAGTACTTCATACTTCAAAGTGTTGTAGCTCTGGACATGACCAGAGCGCATGTAGAAGGTTTGCATCATTACTTTTTCAGCGAATGCACAAAGGAGTATCTCAAACTTTTACATTAACCTTTTAATGATCACGGTACACCTTTTCATGGAGTTTGGCGGTCAATGCATATAGACCAGGCCCACAAGCTGTGTTGGGTGTCAGCTGTATATTACAGCCGTCACCTGCCAGCCACTGCTTGCATTGGACTACAGGAGACTTATTATCTGCTTCAGAAATAACTGGTAGTGAAACTATATCAAGAAAAACTCTAATCTGTTCAGATGATAGTTTACTAGAATTGAGGAAACAATAAAAGTACCGTATATACTCGAGTATAAGCCGAGTTTTTCAGCACGATTTTTCGTGCTGAAAACACCCCCCTCGGCTTATACTCGAGTGAACTCCCCCACCCGCAGTGGTCTTCAACCTGCGGACCTCCAGAGGTTTCAAAACTACAACTCCCAGCAAGCCCGGGCAGCCATCGGCTGTCCGGGCTTGCTGGGAGTTGTAGTTTTGAAACCTCCGGAGGTCCGCAGGTTGAAGACCACTGCGGCCTTCAACATCATCCAGCCCCCTCTCACCCCCTTTAGTTCTGAGTACTCACCTCCGCTCGGCGCTGGTCCGGTCCTGCAGGACTGTCCGGTGAGGAGGTGGTCCGGTGGGATAGTGGTTCCGGGCTGCTATCTTCACCGGGGAGGCCTCTTCTAAGCGCTTCGGGCCCGGCCTCAGAATAGTCACGTTGCCGTGACAACGACGCAGAGGTGCGTCATTTGCGTCATTGTCAAGGCAACGCATCTATTCCGGGCCGGAAGCACGGAGAAGAGGCGCCCCCGGTGAAGATAGCAGCCCGGACCACCTCCTCACCGGACCACCTCCTCTCCGGACAGCCCTGCAGGACCGGACCAGCGCCGAGCGGAGGTGAGTACTCAGAACTAAAGGGGGTGAGAGGGGGGCTGGATGATGTTGAAGGCCGCAGTGGTCTTCAACCTGCGGACCTCCGGAGGTTTCAAAACTACAACTCCCAGCAAGCCCGGACAGCCGATGGCTGCCCGGGCTTGCTGGGAGTTGTAGTTTTGAAACCTCTGGAGGTCCGCAGGTTGAAGACCACTGAGGGCGAATGATGAGAAGAGGATGATGAAGGGGGGGTGTGGGGATGATGAAGGGGGGTGGGGATGATTACAAGGGGATGATGAAGGGGGGATGTGTGGGATGATAAGGGGATGATGAAGGGGGGATGTGCGGGATGATAAGGGGATGATGAAGGGGGGATGTGTGGGATGATAAGGGGAGGATGAAGGGGGGATGTGCGGGATGATAAGGGGATGATGAAGGGGGGATGTGTGGGATGATGACAAGGGGATGATGAAGGGGGATGTGTGGGATGATAAGGGGATGATGAAGGGGGGATGTGTGGGATGATGACAAGGGGATGATGATGAGGATGTTAATGACAGGGGTCTGGATGATGACAGGGGGGGATGAGGTATTTCCCACCCTAGGCTTATACTCGAGTCAATAACTTTTCCTGGGATTTTGGGTTGAAATTAGGGGTCTCGGCTTATACTCGGGTCGGCTTATACTCGAGTATATACGGTAACCTTATTCGTTACCTTTGCCCCTGACCTGTCAACATGGAAGTGATAAACAGCGCACCCATTTGGGATCAGGCACTCATTGCTAAGCCATGTCCTTCCTTTTCACCCTTAGTATAGTAAAACTATTGTCATTAATTCAAGTTTCCAGTATCATATACTGGAAACAATATGAAGACAAAACTAACATTTTATTATGGTCAATTCGGGACTGCTGACAAAAATAGTAAAGTCCCTTTCATAGAAGTTCTCTGAAAACTGTAGAGCAGGTACCATTTCTCATAGGTTTTTTTTTGAGCCAGAGATACAAGTGAATTCAAGAGGAATGGGAAATATAAAAGAAAAACTTCTCCTTCCTGCTGAAACCACTTCTAAGAAAGTGGCAGGTAAGAAATGCTTGTAAAATACATAGTGATGCTATTAAAAATTAATATTATATTTACAAATGCAGCGCACTATATACAGTTTTGTATACAGAATATCATATAAAAAGGAAAATTGTAAATTGCATGCATTTTTTTGTAGCTAGACCATAGAGCAGCTAATATATTTTATGTGCAGATGTTTCTAAACACTTTGGGAGATCCATCTAAACCTTCACTATTAGGCTGACATTGTCAAAAGTGAAAACAGCTTTCAGACAGTATTACTGACTTTTCTGCTCGCAGTCTAATTGTGGAAATATTCAAGAAAAATGACCGTCTGTATTGCTGCACTAGACCACAAATGCAATGCAGTTGTACATTATTACAGCATATACCTGCAGTCCATCTCTCCTTCATGTTTAACAGTCCCTATGCTTCCAATTTTTCAGCCGTATTCACTGCTCAGAACAAGTTTTCAAAGGACACTATCTGTAGTTATTAGTCATATCTTACTGGTCAAGCTTAAGTCCTGTATAAAGCTTTTAAAATCCAAGGATTACATCTACTCCCGGACATGTCAGCGTGTGGTGTAATATTTTATATTGCATCAGATGTTCTCAATCAGTCCTTGATTCTAGTACTTATTAAATAAATACTTTTTTTCATAACTAGCTGAGTAACCGCTGTTGCCCAGTTTTTACTTCCTAATCCTTGTTAGGGAGGAAAAGCAACAAAGAAGGAAGCTTTTGAACTCATATCCTGTCCTCATATATTGTCTTCATATCCTGTCCTCATATCCTGTCCTCCTATCCCGACCTCATATCCCGTCCTCATTAGAGATGAGCGAACTTACAGTAAATTTGATTCGTCAAACTTCTCGGCTCAGCAGTTGATGACTTCTCGTGCATAAATTAGTTCAGTTTTCTGGTGCTCCCGTGGGCTGGAAAAGGTCGATACAGTCCTAGGAGAATCTTTCCTAGGACTGTATCCACCTTTTCCAGCCCACCGGAGCACCTGAAAGCTGAACTAATTTATGCAGGATAAGTCATCAACTGCCGAGCAGAGAAGTTCGTGACGAATCGAATTTACTGTAAGTTCGCTCATCTCTAGTCCTCATATCCCGTCCTTATATCTCATCCTCATATCCTGTCCTCATATCCCGTCCTCATATACCGACTTTATATCCTGTCCTCATATCTCATCATTATGTCCTGTCCTCATTTTCTGACCTCATATCCTGACTTCATATCTCGTCCTCATATCCCGACCTTATTTCCCGATCTATTATCTCGCACTTATCCTGTCCTCATATCTTGTCCTAATATCCCGACCTCATTTCCCGTCCTCATATCCCATCCTTTTATACTGTCCTTATATCCCGACCTCATATCTAATCCTCATATACAATCCTCAGGTGGGGAGTTGTGATGAAGATATTTTAAACTGAAAATAGAAGGGGACGTGGCTTTGTGGGAGTGGGCGTGATTTGAAAGCCAGACCGATGCACAAAAAGGGTAGAAAATAAAAGTGGTATGGCTTAAAGGGTGGGTATGTCGTTGCGAGATGGGGTGTGGCATGCATGGGGAGGTGTGTTGCCAGCTGGACGGACGCATTCACCAGGAGATGCAGAGAAGAGCTTGTGGAGTATGGTACCGGAAGTCCCATATACTTGCATGGGACTTGAATCAAAAACCCCATCCTTCACATAAGGGGGTAGGTTTGGGTTAATTTAACTATCATATATTTTTATTTGACATGTAAATAACATGTGACCAATTATTTTCGAAATATCTCCAGCCGTATGGAAGTTTTGCTGGAACATACATTTCCCATAGATTTGCATGGGACTTAAAACAAAGACACTGACCCTCGCAAATGGTGGTAATTTAGGGGTTAAATTAACTATTCTATATTCTTAGTGGATATATAAGTAACACGTGACCAAGTAATATTCAAATATCTCTAGCTGTTTGGAGGTTATGCAGTAACATATATTTCCCATATACTTGTATAGTACTTTAAACAAAAACCCTGACCCTGGCAAATGGGGGTGAGTAAGGGTTAAATAACCTATCCTATGTTTGTTGCTGACATAGAAGTAACATGTGTGCCAAGTTTCATGTTAATATCTTTAGCCCTTTGGAAGTGATGCTGGAACATACACACATACATATACACACGTTGAGTTTTATATCTATACTAGCTGAGTACCCGGTGTTGCCCGGTTTTTCCTTCCTAATCCTTGTTGGAGAGGAAAATAAACAAAGGAGGAAGCTTTTGACTTCATATCCCGTCCTCATATATTGTTGTCATATCCCAACCCCATATCCCGTCCTCATATCCCGACCTCCTATCCCAACCTACTATTCTGTCTTCCTTGCCCACACACCTTCACACACACACACACACACACTCACACGCATACACACATACACACATAGGGGGATATTTATCAAAGAATTTAGACTGTTTTTTCCTGTCTAAATTTGTCGGACAAAAAGTCGCAGTCTAAATATGTGCGACTTTTTTGCGACTTTTGCTCTAGAGGATTTTTGATGCATTCTAGTCTATTTTAGACAGAAATGCATTAAAAAATGCATTGGTGCTGAATTTATCAAAAGCGACTTTTCTGCGACAAGTCACATCGGCTGAAAGTACGCCGAAATGTCAGACCGTGTTGGAGCAGGTTTAAATACAGTGTAAAGCATACATCCCAAAGTCTGTGCACAGAATTTATCAAGAGCCGTGCGCCTTTTGATAAATTAGGCGCACAGTAGACCAGCCTAACCCTCTGTAGTTTGGTCTTTATTGATGTGGAAGAGGGTCATGTGACACATAAAACTTATTGGGAATTTCACAAGAAAAACTATGATGTGCTTGGTTTTAACATAACTTTATTATTTCATGAGTTATTTACAAGTTTCTGACCACTTATAAAATGTGTTCAATGTGCTGCCATTGTGTTGGATTGTCAATGCAACCCTCTTCTCCCACTCTTCACACACTGATAGCAACACCGCAGGAGAAATGCTAGCACAGGCTTCCAGTATCCGTAGTTTCAGGTGCTGCACATCTGGTATCTTCACAGCATAGACAATTGCCTTCTGATGACCCCAAAGATAAAAGTCTAAGGGGGTTAGATCGGGAGACCTTGGGGGCCATTCAACTGGCCCACGACGACCAATCCACTTTCCAGGAAACTGTTCATCTAGGAATGCTCGGACGAGACACCCATAATGTGATGGTGCACCATCTTGCTGGAAAAACTCAGTGAACGTGCCAGCATCAGTGCATAAAGAGGGAAACACATCATCATGTAGCAATTTCACATATCCAGTGGCCTTGAGGTTTCCATTGATTAAGAATGACCCCACTATCTTTGTACCCCATATACCACACCATACCATCAATTTTTGTGCTCTAACAGTCTTGGAGGGATCTATCCAATGTGGGTTAGTGTCAGACCAATAGCGGTGGTTTTGTTTGTTAACTTCACCATTCACATAAAAGTTTGCCTCATCACTGAACAAAATCTTCTGCGTAAACTGAGGGTCCTGTTCCAATTTTTGTTTTGCCCATTCTGCAGCACCTGCAACTACGGATACTGGAAGCCTATGCTAGCATTTCTCCTGCGGTGTTGCTATCAGTGTGTGAAGAGTGGGAGAAGAGGGTTGCATTGACAATCCAACACAATGGGCAGCACATTGAACACATTTTATAAGTGGCCAGAAACTTGGAAATAACTCATGAAAGAATAAAGTTACGTTAAAACCAAGCACATCATTGTTTTTCTTGTGAAATTCCCAATAAGTTTGATGTGTCACATGACCCTCTTCCTATTAAAAAAACAAAAGTTGGATTCAAAATGGCCGACTTCAAAATGGCCACCATGGTCACCACCCGTCTTGAAAAGTTTCCCCCCTCACATATCCTAATGTGCCATAAACAGGAAGTTAATATCACCAACCATTCCCATTTTATTAAGGTGTATCCATATAAATGACCCACCCTGTATATAAATAGATAAAACGCAATGGGGGAGATTTATCAAAACCTGTGTAGAGGAAGAGTGGGGCTGTTGCCTATGGCAACCAATCAGATCTCTTCTTTCATTTTGAAAGAGGCCTGTAAAAAATGAAAGAAGCAATCTGATTGGTTGCTATGGACAACTGTACCGCTCTTCCTCTACACAGGTTTTGATAAATCTCCCACATAAAATATAGGATAGTTAATTTAACCCTCAACTACCCCCATTTGTGAGGTTTGGGGTTTTTGTTTAAAGTCCCATGCAAATGGGAAATGTATGTTCCCACATAACTTCCGTAGGGCTGGAGATATTTCAATACCTTGTACACATATTACGGGTCTGGATATGAGGTCAGGATAGGAGGTCGGGATATGAGGTCGGGATAGGAGGTCGGGATAGGAGGTTGAGATAGGAGGTTGAGATAGGAGGTCTAGATAGGAGGACGGGATAGGAGGTCGGGATAGGTGGTCAGGATAGGAAGTCGAGATAGAAGGTCGAGATAGGAGGACGGGATAGCAGGACAAGATAGGAGGTTGAGATAGGATGTCTAGATAGGAGGTCGATATATGAGGACGGGAAAGGTGAACGGGATAGGAGGACGGGATAGGAGGTCGGGATAGGAGGTCAGGATAGGAGGTCGAGATAGGAGGTCAGGATAGGAGGAGGGGATAGGAGGTCGGCATAGGAGGTCGAGATAGGAGGACAGGCTATGAGAACGGGATAGGAGGACGGGATAGGAGGTCGAGATAGGAGGTCGAGATAGGAGGTCTGGATAGGAGGTCGGGATAGGAGGTCGGGATAGGAGGTCGGGATAGGAGGTCGGGATAGGAGGTAGGGATAGGAGGTCGGGATAGGAGGTAGGGATAGGAGGACGGGATAGGAGGAGGGGATGGGAAGTCGGGATAGGAGGTCAAGATAGGAGTTCGGGATAGGAGGACGGGATATGGGGTTGGCATATGACAACAATATATGAGGACGGGATATGAAGTTAAAAGTTTCCTCCTTTGTTTATTTTCCTCCCCAACAAGGATCCGGAAGGAAAAACCATGCAATGCCAGGTACTCAGCTAGTATATAGATAAATGAAGAGAATGGGATATAAAAAGGATATTCACTCTTGTCTCTAGATATTAAGCTCATCGAAGGATGTCCCACTGTACAGATCAACAGTGATCATCTGTAAATTGTGGAGTAACCCCAATCATCCCTGTATCCATTCCACTACAGCTCCACCACAGGTAAAATGGAGAATTACATCATACTTTTTAGAAATCAGGAGGCTGTGTAGGACAGAGTTTGTAGCAACTTTTGGCTCTGGCTAATAGCTGAGGATTGTGGACAAAGGATTTTACTATTAGCTCTGTAAATGTATCGTATACACAAGGTATTGCACGCTGCACAAAATCAGCTGTGCATCGGAAATACATTGCATATTTTCCTATGAGTAGACAGACAGGGCGGCACCCCTGTGTGTGCGGTAAGTCTTGGAGGTGGCCCGCGCATCATAGTCCCATCGACGTGCTGGTCCCGCCTACAAACCTCTCTGCACACACAGGACTGTCTACTCATAGGAAAATACGCAGCATATTTCCCGCTGCACAGCGTGAAATACGCTGTGTATTTGCTACGTGGGACTGTACAGTAAAAAAGGGTTTTACACACAGCTTTTTGTGTTTGCCATGGAGCATCATCCACTGCATGCGGTGTCCATTTGTGGCTAGTTCATTTGTGTCATTTTGTTTTCAAATTACCGTATATACTCGAGTATAAGCCGACCCGAGTATAAGCCGAGACCCCTAATTTCAACCCAAAATCCCAGGAAAAGTTATTGACTCGAGTATAAGCCTAGGGTGGGAAATACCTCATCCCCCCCTGTCATCATCCAGACCTGTCATTAACATCCTCATCATCATCCCCTTGTCATCATCCCACACATCCCCCCTTCATCATCCCCTTATCATCCCACACATCCCCCCTTCATCATCCCCTTGTCATCATCCCACACATCCCCCCTTCATCATCCCCTTATCATCCCGCACATCCCCCCTTCATCATCCCCTTATCATCCCACACATCCCCCCTTCATCATCCCCTTGTCATCATCCCACACATCCCCCCTTCATCATCCCCTTATCATCCCGCACATCCCCCCTTCATCATCCCCTTGTAATCATCCCACACCCCCCCCTTCATCATCCCCACCCCCCTTCATCATCCCCACACCCCCCCCCCCTTCATCATCCTCTTCTCATCATTCGCCCTCAGTGGTCTTCAACCTGCGGACCTCCAGAGGTTTCAAAACTACAACTCCCAGCAAGCCCGGGCAGCCATCGGCTGTCCGGGCTTGCTGGGAGTTGTAGTTTTGAAACCTCCGGAGGTCCGCAGGTTGAAGACCACTGCGGCCTTCAACATCATCCAGCCCCCTCTCACCCCCTTTAGTTCTGAGTACTCACCTCAGGTCCGGTCCTGCAGGGCTGTCCGGTGAGGAGGTGGTCCGGTGAGGAGGTGGTCCGGGCTGCTATCTTCACCGGGGGGCGCCTCTTCTCCGCGCTTCCGGCCCGGAATAGAGGCGTTGCCTTGACAATGACGCAGAAGTACGTTGGCAATGAACGCACCTCTGCGTCGTTGTCACGGCAACGTGACTATTCTGAGGCCGGGCCCGAAGCGCTTAGAAGAGGCGCCCCCGGTGAAGATAGCAGCCCGGAACCACTATGCCACCGGACCACCTCCTCTCCGGACAGTCCTGCAGCACCGGACCAGCGCCGAGCGGAGGTGAGTACTCAGAACTAAAGGGGGTGAGAGGGGGCTGGATGATGTTGAAGGCCGCAGTGGTCTTCAACCTGCGAACCTCCGGAGGTTTCAAAACTACAACTCCCAGCAAGCCCGGACAGCCGATGGCTGCCCGGGCTTGCTGGGAGTTGTAGTTTTGAAACCTCTGGAGGTCCGCAGGTTGAAGACCACTGCGGGTGGGGGAGTTCACTCGAGTATAAGCCGAGGGGGGGTGTTTTCAGCACGAAAAATCGTGCTGAAAAACTCGGCTTATACTCGAGTATATACGGTATCCCAGTTTTTGAGGTTTCATAGAGATATGTACATGGAAAAAAAGGCCAGAAAATAAACACCATAGCTACAGCAAACTGAGTTTTCATAAAAATACCACTTATAAACCAAGATGCACAGCTTCCTAGCTCCAAAAAAAAAAAAAAAAAAGTGAAATGTATTACATAAAACACTGGTAAACCCAGGTTATACAAGCTGTTTAATAGTAAAACTCTCTTTGTTTCCAATAACAGCCAATCAGAGCTTAGCTTTAATTTTACTAGAGCTTGTTAAAGGGATTGTCCGGGCAGTGGGTGCATTTTAATAAGTGGCCCATGCGGCATTAAATATCAAAGAGGTAACCTTCCCAGGCCTGTTCCCTGCCCTGCTTGTACCCCAAGTGCCTACTCTTTGCTGTGGTCATCTTCACTTCATAAGGCATTCCATGCGGACAGTATTTGCCAGCTCAGCGGCTCATGAGAATAGACAGCATAGAGATTAGTCACTGAGTATGTATTTCCTGTCTGCGGAACGTCAACGAAACTAGTAAAGAAAAGGAACCTGACGAAGACTGGGCACTTGGGAAACTAGCATGAGTGGAGGATCGGGGTGGCTAAGTATATAGCTTTATTTTCAATGCAACCTGGGCAACATATTAAAAAACATCCCATTTTGCAGACAATCCCTTAACGATTTGAAATCTGATCTGTGACTGGTTGCTACGGGTAACAAAGACAGTTTTACGATCAGACAGTTTTTGATTATCTCCCCCAGTTTTGTGTAAGACTGGCTTTATTACTGCATACTATATTATTACTCTATAATCCTGTCATATCCCCAGCTTTCTAGGCACATAAACACCCAATATTAACCTGCTCCAACTATGGCTGTGACTAGCACCTTTATAGAGAACTACTGTAGTATAACCCTTTCATATAGAAGACTTGAATGGGTACATTATCTCTGTATATTGCACGCGCTTCATCTGGAAAAAAAAAAAGTTGCTTTCAAGAAGGAATCCTTATTACCAGGTGGAATTGACTGGCATACATTTCTCCTATCTTATAGTATATTTTAGGCTTTGTTTTTTTTTGTGCTACATAGGGGGACATTTATTAAGGTATTTAGAGCCTTTTTTTTTTTTTGCATACAAAAGTTGCACAAAAAGTCGCACATAAGCACTTTTTTGTGTGACTATTGTTAGTAAGCAAAAAGTTATAGACAGCTTTACCTAAGCAAATTTCAGTTTTCACTTTGCAGTGGTCAGGTATTTATGAAGTGCGAAAGTTGCACATGGGCAAAAAAAAAAAAAAAAAAGTCGCAAACCCCTTACAAAAAAATCGCAAGTCTGTTCCAGGTCTGACCTGGAGTACAAAACTCCCGTACGTGAGCAAATTTAAAAAGTCGCAAAAAAGTCTCACAAAAGTTACAGCCGCAATTTTTTTGTTTTGCTTATGGGCTCCAAATGCATCAATCCCCTGTGATAGTATGATAAATATGTAGCACATGAGCAAAACTAAAGTAAAAAAAATGACTCCAGAACTTGCTTACCAAAGCAAACAATGATAAATGTCCCCCATAGGCATTCAAACTTTTGGTGTAATGCTGGTTGTATACAGGAGATGCTAAACTGTCTGGTTTTACCTATAACAACCAATCACAGCTCAGCTTTCACTTTACCAGAGCTCGTTAAGATAAGAAAGCTGTAGATGAAGCTTGGTTTCATTGATAAACCTGGGCCATGGTAATGTATAGATGAGAACAGACTTGGCGCTGTCTATACAAATATTGTACAGGAGATAAAAGTTCACAAACTCTTCCTCCATGTGTTCCAAAAACATAAACGCAACTAATATCCAAAAACTTTACATAGTCTTTGCCAAAGTGCCTTATTTTGCCCTGCAACTCTAACTGCTGTACATACTATGTAGCGTAACAAAAGGAAGATGCCAGCTCTATACCCATATGTCATGATCCTCTCTATGTACGGCCACCAGCAATGAAGTATTTTAGGGGATATTTATTGCTACACTCCAGCTATCACTGTATAGCTTACGTGAACTCATGCACATGTATAGGATGTATGTATAGGACGCATTGCATCATTAATAGTTGGGTGTTTATTTTATGGTAAGTCAATTGGAAAAGCAGTAGGAATAAAGGGAAGAGAGCATCATGTCCTGGGTGAGATGAGTCATGCTGCAGTATATACATATCCTGTTTATATTTCATGAACTGTGAACGAGGAGGAAGATTTTGGAGCCCGGTTATGTGGAATATGTCCTCACAGGGAGATCTATTAATGCATGTCACTCAGAAACCTGTTCAACTGAGGAACACATTTAAAAATCATAAATCCTCAATGTATGAATGTAACCTCATCTTCTATGCCAGCCGGCCCATCCCCCCACAAGTCTGCCCATCAAAGGCTTTACTTCCCAAAGCCCAAAGACATACAGTACTTTGTCCTTTTAATATTTCCCTGATAGTGAATGCCTATTTGCCCATTCCAATGAAGTTACAGAGGTTTTTTTCTTCCAAAACTCCAGCTTGGGTTTCAGGATTAGGTGAAACTAGAGTGCTTTAAACCTCTTTAGAGGTTTGGGATTAGGTCCTGAGATCAGGACTAATACAGTCCTTCTGTGCAAAGTTAAATTAAACAGCAAGAATATTTGCTACACATTGATTCACAGGTGCTTGGCAGCATACCAGAACATAGGGGAGAATTTGTGGGTGAATTGTTATTACAAATCTGTAGAAACTTGAGCATTAGCTAAGTAAGGTAGTATCCATTGCACCCACAAGGTTGTTTTAATGGACTTTTAAGTGGTTATAGTTTTATGTTTATCTCTCACAAACTGGAGTGAGGTGAAGAACTTTACAACTATGGGATATCCTTAAAAAATTACACATTTTTAGCCTTTTCCAAGTTTAAGTATTGCTATACATAAATCTCTCTCTATGTGGATGGACATTCTTGGAATAGAGTAATAGTAGTTTATCGGAAAGCGGAACTCACCAGATTGGAGGGATAAAATCCCTTGGCGGTACTCGAAACAGAGATGATCTTCTCCCCAAGGAATCGTTTCAAATTATTTATAAAAACATACGTATGCTACGTAGATGACGTCTTCTTGGTGTGGGGAGGAACCAAAAAAGACTTCAACCACTTCATCTCATACCTTAACAATAACACTTTTAATATGTTCTTCACCAGTGTCTTCAGTCATTCACAACTTGAGTTCCCCGATGTCTCAGTTGAAATCAAGAACAATACCATCATTACCAGTAGCTTCAGAAAAAAACCTGCATCTAACGCTATCTTACACTACAAGAGCTTCCACCCTGAACATACCAAAAAGGCTATCCCATCTTCGAACAAAAAGCAGGCGACATGAAAACCCATATTCTTTAAAGAGAAAGTAAACAATCAACCACTATTTTCCTTCAGAAGAAGCAAAAGTCTGCAAAATATACTTGTCAGAAGTGCCCTACCAAAAATCGAAGATAAAACTACTTGGCTCAACAATTGCACCCCAAAAGTAAACCACAAATGCAGAACCTGTAATTCCTGCACCTACTTACAAACAGGGAACAAATACAACATAGGAGGTGAAACTGTCATATTAAAAGACTTTATCAACTGCGGAACCAAATTCGTAGTACACTGCATCACATGTACTTGCAAAAGGTTCTATATTGGCTCTACCATTCAACAACTTCAAATCCGTTTGAGAGAACATCTACATTCCATCAAAACTAACATCGGATCTCCGCGTCTTATAGAACATGTTCAGACTGTCTCAGAATGTTCGGCATTCAAAGGGTTGATCGCACTCCAGAAGGAATTGACAAGATCACCATGATGTAGGTCAGGTAGGCAGAAATTCATCCCTCTGTTCCTGTATTATAGGATAAGCCTCACGAAGCGCATGGTGGTGTGAAGTAGCTGTTACGTTATGCGTGCTGGCTGCACACACTGGCCGTGAGCGCATGGTCCCGTTACCTGCTGCTGCAGGCGGGGTTGGGACTCGCATCACAGGACGAGCCTGCAATGCAGCCCCAGTCCGTCACTCACCTGGTGCTTCTCCTGCCCCTGCCTCTCTGCTCCGGCGCACTTGTCTCTGTCCCCTAGGGTGCACGCGTGCCGGTGCTTTAAGATTTAAAGGGCCAGTGCGCTCATTAGTGAAATTCCCCTGTGGCTCCTCCTCACTTCCCTGCCAAATCTTTGTTGCCTTGAGCCTGAAAGAAAGCATTCCTGTTATTGCCTTGCTGTGTATCTGATCCTTTGCTCCGTGACCTTGCTCCTTGCCACCTGCCTACTGACCATTTGCTACGTTACTGACTATGCTACTGTGCCGCCTGCCCTGACCTTCTGCTATGCTGACTATGAGCTGTCTTATCCTTTCTGTGCCTCCCATCTCCTCAGCCGCCTGTGTGGTCGAGCAGTGCCAGGGGAAGCGACCTGGGTGCCACCTGCCGCAGCAAGTCCCTCCCAGTTTGCGGTGGGCTCTGGTGAAAACCAGCGGCACCTTAGACTCCGCTCCCTGGTATGGTCCAAGTCACCTGCCACACAGGTCCAGCGGATCCACTTCCACTGGGGTTCCTGTCTTCTGAAACGTGAGTTTTACAGTAAGATCCGGCCATGGATCGCGCTGAGGTACCCCTGCCTGATGTCGCGATCTTCCCTCCGTTGTGGTACGTCAGTCGCAGCAGTTGGCCAGACAGGCGCAGCAATTTTCTGCAACCTTCCCACTCCCACCACCGGTTCCTGCAGTGTCTTCTGGCTCTCAGCTACATTGCCGTTGCCTTTCAAGTATGATGGGGATTCCAAGTCATGCAGAGGCTTCGTTACACAGTGCTCCATGCTCATGTCTGAACAACGGAGCATGCTAAGGTGGCCTTTGTCATTAGTCTACTGTCTGGAAAAGCCCTGGCCTGGGCTACACCCCTTTGGGACCGTGGTGATCCGGAATCCTCCAATTTGTCGTCCTCCTTGGCAGAATTTCGCAGTGTCTTTGAGGAACCCGCACGGGCCTCTTCTGCTGAGATGGCTTTGCTGAATCTCTGTCAAGGGAATTTTTCCATTGGTGACTATGCGGTTCAATTCCGCACTCTTGCCTCTGAACTTGCATGGAATGATGAGGCCTTGTGTGCCCATTTAAAAAAGGACAGTCAAGCAGAATTAAAGATGCCCTCGCAGCACGTGATCCTCCATCTTCTTTGACTGAACTTATCCACTTGGCCACTCACATTGATGTGCGTTTTGCTGAGAGACAGGAGGAACTGCGCTTAGAGAGGGAACCTGCCTGAACAAGGAGATATCCTCGTCTAGCACCCATGTTTCAACATCCACCTCTTCTGTTTCCTGCGCCTCTTGCCGAAGAGGCTATGCAAGTGAATCGTTCTTGTCTTATACAACAGGAGAGGTCACGAAGTAGTGAGAATTTGTGCTTGTATTGTGCTAGCCTGGAGCACTTCCTCAAGGACTGTACAGCTCGCCCACAGCATCCAGGAAACGCTCGCACCTAGGGTTTGTAGGAGAGGCGTCCCTGGGTGTGAATACTACATCTCCATGCTTAACTATTTCTGTACAAGTCTTCGTTTCGGCCAAGTCTTCCTTTAGCGCTACAGCATTTTTTGATTTTGGATCAGCAGGTGACTTTATTGATGCTTCTTTGGTCCACAAGTATCATCTTCCCCTTACTCGGCTTGCCAAGCCCTTGTTCATCTCCTCTGTTAATGGACAAAATCTAGACTGTATGGCTCACTTCCGTACTGAATCTCTTGTCATGCAAGTGGGAGTATTGCACAAAGAATAGATTGAATTCTATCTTCTGCCACACTGTACTTCAGAGATTCTTCTTGGCCTTCTTGGCTGCAACGCCATTCTCCACAACTGGATTGGAGAACTGGAGAGATTATTCCTTGGGGACAATCCTGTCAAAATCTTTGCCTCCAATCAGTTCAGTCTATAATTGTTTCTCGTCCTCCTCTTTTACCTCCTGCCGCCACCTTACCAAGATTTACCTCCTGCCGCCACCTTACCAAGATTTCTCTGACGTTTTCTGCAAGAAACAGGCTGAGTCTCTGCCTTCCCATCGTTCTTACGGCTGCCCTATTGATCTTCTGCCTGGTACCACCCCTCCTCATGGAAGCATATACCCTCCATCGGTTCCTGAGACCAAAGCCATGGCAGAGTATATCCAGAAGAATCTCCAAAAGGGATTTATCCGTAAGTCCTCTTCTCCTGCTGGAGCTGATTTCTTCTTTGTTGGAAAGATGGCTCACTCCATCCATGCATTGACTACAGGGGACTTAACAAAATCACAGTCAATAACCGTTACCGTCTACTTCTTATCTCTGAACTTTTTGACCGTCTATGTGGTGCCAAGGTATTCTCCAAGTTTGACGACTTACGTGGAGCGTATAACCTAATTCGAATCCGCAAGGTAGCTGAATGGAAAACGGCCTTCAATACTCGTGACGGACATTTTGAGTTTCTCGTAATGCCTTTTGGTCTCTGCAATGCTCCAGTCATTTTTCAAGAGTTTGTCAATGACATCTTCCGTGATCTTCTCTACATCTGTGTTGTCGTATACCTAGATGACATCCTGATCTTCTCTTCCAACTTAGAGGAGTATCGTACTCATGTTCATCTGGTTCTTCAGCGACTACGGAAGAATCATCTTGACGCCAAACTGGAGAAATGCCTGTTTGAGAAAACTAGTCTTCTGTTTCTTGGCTACATTGTCTCTGATCAGGGCCTGCAGATGGATCCAGATAAATTGCCTGCAGTATTGAATTGGCCTTGTCCTTCAGGCCTACGTGCTATTCAACGCTTTCTGAGATTCGCAAACTATTATCGTCAATTTATCCCACATTTTTCATCCTTGGTTGCTCCAATTGTGGCTCTTACTAAGAAGGCATCTAATCCTAAGTCTTGGCCTCAAGAGGGTGAAGAGGCCTTCTCCCATTTAAAGTCTGCGTTTGCCTCTGCTCTCGTGCTTAAAAGACCTTATCCGGAGAGGCCCTTTGCTTTGAAGGTTGATGCCTCATCTATTGGAGGAAGTGCCGTTCTTAACCCCTTAAGGACGCAGCCCTTTTTCACCTTAAGGACTGAGCCCTTTTTTGCAATTCTGACCACCGTCACTTTACGAATTAATAACGTGAAAAGGCTTTTACCGAATATTCTGATTCTGAGATTATTTTTTCGGGACATATTCTACTTTATTTTGGTGGTAAATTTTCGGCGTTACTTGCATCCTTGTTTGGTGAAAAATCCCAAAATTTCATGAAAATTTAGCATTTTTCTAACTTTGAAGCTCTCTACTTGTAAGGAAAATGTCCACTTTATGTTGGCATCATAAAATGGACATATTTTTTCTTTTTGAAAAAATTAGAGGGCTTCAAAGTAGAGCAGCAATTTTCAAAAATGTCATGAAAATTGCTAAATCTGAAGGGACAGTTGTTACAGAACTACAACTCCCAGCATGCCTGGGCAGTCGAGGCATGCTGAGAGTTGTAGTTTGGCAACATCTGGAGGGCTACCATTTGGGCACCACTGTAACAGTGGTCTCCAAACTGTGACCTTCCAGATGTTGCAAAACTACAACTCCCAGCATGCCCAGACATCCTTTGGCTGTCTGGGCATGCTGGGAGTTGCAGTTTGGCCTTCCTAGTGGTTGCCACATTAAAGATCGTTTTACTTTCACTTTCAAACCCCCCCCCCCCCCCCCCGAAGTTTCCCTACCTGATCCAGTATCCAGCAGGCTCCAGCGAAGATCCCGGGTCCCCAGGCTTCTTCTCCTGCAGGTACGGCCTCCATCTTCTTTCAAGATCCCCTCGACATCCAAGGGCGCGCAGAATGGGGGGTTGCCATGGCAACCCCCTATCCTGCACTGCCATTGGTCAGAACTCCGTTCTGACTAATGGCAGGGGATAGGAGGAGTTCGCAGCTCTGCGACCTCACTCCTATCCCTTAGGCTGATCGGGGCTGTTGCTGACAACTCCGATCAGCCCTATTTTCTGGGTGATCGTGTCACCAGAGACCCAATCAGCCCGGAATTGGAGAAAATCGCATGTCTGAATTGGCATGCGATTTTCTCCGATCGCCGACATGGGGGGGGTCGATAGTTGCTGGTACCACTTCCTTTATTTTTACACCCCCATAAAGTCTGCTGTATTTAAAACCATCACTAATAGCCTCCCTGACTTTTCGATGAAAGTCGGGGAGGCTATTAGTGATGGTTTTAAATACAGCGGACTTGATGGGGGTGTAAAAATAAAGGAGGTGGTTACAGCAGCTAAGGAGTGCTGAACTATAAGCACTCAGTAACCAGCTTATACCTGCACCACACAATAATCCCTTGCATAGTGGAAGCTCAATATCACTATATACAAACCACCCATACGCTGGAGTTTTAAAATAAGTGTGGGGTATATTTTAACAAATAAACCAATAAAGGTTATTTTTTTTAAGGGGGGTTCTACTAAAGGGTTTTCCCCACGAAGGGGAAACCCCTTAAAGGTTGTTATTGATTAAGCATAGACACCAGTCCCAGTCCTGAACTTTAACGTGAACTGTGTGTAGCAATATTTTCTTTGGATAAACCATAAATCCTTCTGTATATACAGCTTCATAGAGTAACATGCGAGAAGAAAACAACTCACTGATAAAATATTCATTTTATGAATTACAGCTTGACACAAAGCGAGATGTAATTACTTGTAATTTAGAGTACAGGATATGGCAGCCAGTGTTATCATATGCCCGCCAAGGTCACAACTGCCTCATAATGAAAAGAAAAGCACAAGGATCTGGAGGAGGAGAATGGCTGCTTGTTCACACTTGGCTGCTCAGCCTTCAGATATGAGAAAGACAAAACACAAGTCCAAGTTTAAGCCAGGCAGGTCATCTGAAAGCAATGCTTTGATGACAAAATTCTGCAGGACATTTTGATTTTCAAGGAGGGTAAACATCATAGCGCAGCAGCCAGAACTGAAATAAGGACAAGTGACATGGCTGATGTCTTAGAATGTGGAATAAAACACACACTGGTCTGAGCGGACAAGACAATGGCTAATATTTGTTCAGCTTTGGGGAGAAGCCTCACCTTTATTTGCCAAGCAGCAAACTGGTCGGTTTCACAGCATTAAAACTCATATACTCTGATATAGCTAGAAAAATTTCAGTGTTTAATAAAAAAGTCACCTCAGTGTATTCATACATCTGCATTATTCAACTTGATCAATATGTCTGGGTATATACTACATAACAGTATGATCAATGGTGAATTTAGATGAGGGCATGGGTTCCCTGCAGGATTTTTTGGGATGATCGTATTGCAGTTCTTCTTCTTAGCTTTCTAGCAAACCATTCTTCCAAATTCAAGCTCATTTATCAACCATACTGTCCCAATATAGTGGTTAGGCCAACCATACTGTCCCCATATAGTGATTAGGCCAACCATACTGTCCCAATATAGTGGTTAGGCCAACCATACTGTCCCCATATAGTGATTAGGCCAACCATACTGTCCCAGTATAGTGGTTAGGCCAACTATACTGTCCCCATATAATGGTTAGGCCAACCATACTGTCCCAATATAGTGGTTAGGCCAACCATACTGTCCCCATGTAGTGATTAGACCAACCATACTGTCCCAATATAATGGTCAGGCCAACTATACTGTCCCCATATAGTTTTTAGGCCAACCATGCTGTCCCAATATAGTGGTTAGGCCAACCATACTGTCCCCATATTGTGGTTAGGATAACCATTCTGTCCCCATATAGTGATTAAGCTAACCATACAGTCCCAATATAGTGGTTAGGCCAAACATACTGTCCCCATATAGTGATTAGGCCAACCATACTGTCCCAATATAGTGGTTAGGCCAACCATACTGTCCCCATGTAGTGATTAGACCAACCATACTGTCCCAATATAATGGTCAGGCCAACTATACTGTCCCCATACAGTTTTTAGGCCAACCATGCTGTCCCAATATAGTGGTTAGGCCAACCATACTGTCCCCATATTGTGGTTAGGATAACCATTCTGTCCCCATATAGTGATTAAGCTAACCATACAGTCCCAATATAGTGGTTAGGCCAAACATACTGTCCCCATATAGTGATTAGGCCAACCATACTGTCCCAATATAGTTGGTAGGCCAACTTTACTGTCCCCATATAGTGGTTAGGCCAACTATACTGTCCCCATATAGTGGTTTGGCCAATCATACTGTCCCAATATAGTGGTTAGGCCAACCATACTGTTCCCATATAGTGGTTAGGCCAACCATACTGCCCCCATATTGAGGTTTGGCCAACCATACTGTCCCCATATAGTGATTAAGCCAACCATACAGTCCCAATATAGTGGTTAGGCCAACATCTGCATTATTCAACTTGATCAATATGTCTGGGTATATACTACATAACAGTATGATCAATGGTGAACTTAGATGAGGGCATAGGTTCCCTGCAGGATTTTTTGGGATGATTGTATTGCAGTTCTTCTTCTTAGCTTTCTAACAAACCATTCTTCAAGCTAATTTATCAACCATACTGTCCTAATATAGTGGTTAGGCCAACCATACTGTCCCCATATAGTGATTAGGCCAACCATACTGTCCCAATATAGTGGTTAGGCCAACTATACTGTCCCCATATAATGGTTAGGCCAACTATACTGTCCCCATATAGTGATTAGGCCAACCATACTGTCCCAATATAGTGGTTAGGCAAACCATACTGTCCCCATATAGTGATTAGGCCAACCATACTGCCCCAATATAGTGGTTAGGCCAACTATACTGTCCCCATATAGTTTTTAGGCCAACCATACTGTCCCAATATAGTGGTTAGGTCAACCATACTGTTCCCATATAGTGGTTAGGCCAACCATACTGTCCCAATATAGTGGTTAGGCCAACTATACAGTCCCCATATAGTTTTTAGGCCAACCATACTGTCCAATATAGTGGTTAGGCCAACCATACTGTCCCCATGTAGTGATTAGACCAACCATACTGTCCCAATATAATGGTCAGGCCAACTATACTGTCCCCATATAGTTTTTAGGCCAACCATACTGTCCCAATATAGTGGTTAGGCCAACCATACTGTCCCCATATTGTGGTTAGGCCAACCATTCTGTCCCCATATAGTGATTAAGCTAACCATACTGTCCCAATATAGTGGTTAGGCCAAACATACTGTCCCGATATAGTGGTTAGGCCAACCATACTGTCCCCATATAGTGATTAGGCCAACCATACTGTCCCAATATAGTTGGTAGGCCAACTTTACTGTCCCCATATAGTGGTTAGGCCAACTATACTGTCCCCATATAGTGGTTAGGCCAATCATGCTGTCCCAATATAGTGGTTAGGCCAACCATACTGTTCCCATATAGTGGTTAGGCCAACCATGTATACTATATACTGACCCCCACATATGAATTTAGACTTTATACTGACTTTACATATACAGTACACGTAGACTACATACATACAGAATTAATCACACATAAATTTGCAAACTTTTACACATAAATGTAGTGGGTGCAGTGTCGAGAGGCTCTCAGGAGGGGAAGTATATAGCAGGGGTCAGACTGAGAGCTCCTCTGAGGCTACAAACATCCCTTGTCCTGTAGTCACGCTTTACATGCATGCTTTTACATCACTGACAGGCACGCAACAAAATCTCAGGCGAACAGTAATCCCGATTGTGCATAATACAACAGTGCAGCCACTCGGGTATCGGTATTCAAAAGCTCCTCATCGATGGAAGGTATATCTTTGCAAGGATCAAAAAGGTCCAGGTATCGTTGGTGCAGGCCGTTTTGAAAATAGTTGCTGTACATGGAGTATAATAAATCTATATATTTATTTAATAGCCAATAAACAGACAAAGAAACAGCTATAGTCTTAAAATGCCTCTGTTTATTGGCTACAAAATAAATATATAGAGTCATTATACTCCCTGTACCGCAACAATTTTCAAAATGGCCTGCGCCAACAATACCTGGACCTTTTTGATCCATGTTCAGTCATACAGTGTTGTGTGAGATTTAACATGTGAGTGATGACAAAGCACAGGGCAGGCGTGGGTACAGGAGCTGGGGGAGTCTTCCTACCCCAGTGCAGGTTTAATATACATTAACACTACCTGCATAGGAGATAAGATCCCCGCCCAGCGCCCACTTCTTCTGTGGCTCCTATGGCACCTAACTGCGGCAGAGTGGAGGACATTGGTGCGGGCACAGGTGGGCAAACCGGTACGTAAGATGCTCTTCTCTTCGGGGAACCGACTGTCATTTTAACAACCAGTTCACACATAACAGTAAGATATGGCTGTATTCCACCCCTGGTATTATGGGCACAAGACCCGGCCTTCCCCCGTTTTTTTTAGGACTCCAACTGACAGTTGTTTCATAATCTCTTAAGCTGAGTGTAACTATTCATTTCTTACAGTTCTGTTACAAAAAAATTACAAAAAGTGACTGATTCTGCCCATTTTTTAGTGTGCAGTTTCTATTTTTAAGGCATATTGCTTTGAGTTTTTTATCCTAACTCTCTATTGTCTTCCTTGGTCTACATTTTATAAACTTTCCATTTTGTTTATACTTGCAACACATTTTATACACAACTGATGGGGAACAACCAAGGTCTTTTGCCACGCAATGGCCCTGATTTAATAAAATTGTCGGTTTTTCAAAATCCCTACGCAATAGGGTTTCTGAGCTACTTCGGGGGATATTTATGAAAGGATTTAGACTGTTTTTTCCTGTCTAAATTTGTTGCACAGAAAGTCGCAGTCTAAATAAATATGTGTGACTTTTCTGCGACTTTTGCTTTAGAGGATTTTTAGAACATGATGCATTCTAGTCTATTTTAGTGCATTCTAATGAATGCGACAAGTTGCATCGGTTGAAAATACGCCAAAATGTCAGACGATGCTGGACCAGGTTTAATTACAGACTAAAGCATAGATCACGAAATCTGTGCACAGAATTTATCAAGAGCCTTGCGCCTTTTGATAAATTAGGCGCACAATAGACCAGCCTAACCCTCTGTAGTTTGGTCTATATTGATGCGGGACATAAAAAACTTTGATAAATATCCCCCTATGTCTGCAAAATCAGGAAAACCTGACAGAAACACTTGATCAATCTGTCCGGGAAACTTTCTGGTTCTGGTCCTCTCTGTAGGATTTCAATCTTGAGAAAGTATTGTTATTCTTTTCTTAGTTGCCAAATGTATTAAAACTCATTGTTTTCTTTCAAATAGGCAGGTCCAGCAGTTTGGTAAGGTCTGTAAGAACTGTCCCATTTATGTGCAGGATATAAGTGATTCCATTTTTTTTTTTTTACCTAAAAACTGAGTGATTTTATATATTTTCCTGTAACACTCCCGTTTCAGTAGACTGGTACACAGATGATAGTGGATCCGCTGGACCTGTGTGGTAGATGACTTGGACCGTCCAAGAAGCGGAGTTTAAGGTGCCGCTGATTTTCACCAGAGCCCACCACAAAGTGGGATGGACTTGCTGCAGCAGGCAGCACCCAGGTCGCTACCCCTGGCACGGCTCGACCACACAGGCGCCTGAGGAGATTTGAGGCACAGGTGGGATTAGGCAACTCGTGGTGTGGATAACAGGAGGTCAGGGCAGGCGGCACAGTAGCGTAGTTAGGAATGTAGCAAATGGTCAGTAGGCAAGCAGCAAAGGAGAAAGGTAAGGTCACGGAGCAAAGGTATGATAAACGGCAAGGCAATACACAGGAATGCTGTCTCTAAGGCTCTAGGGTAACAAAGATCCAGCAGGGGAGTGTGGGAGGTGGAAGAATTTATCAATGAGCCACAGGTGTTACTTCACTAATGGGCACACTGGCCCTTTAAATCTTAAAGCTCCGGCGCGTGCGCCCTAGGGGACAGGGACACATGCGACAGAGCAGAGAGGCAAAGGCAGGGGCAGGAGAAGCACTAGGTGAGTGGCGGGCTGGGATACGCATGCAGGCGCGTCCCGTGTTGCGAATCCCAGCCCCGCCGGCAGCAGAAGGTAACGGGACCATGCGCTCATGGCCAGCGTGTGCGTCCGGAGCGCATAAGGTAACATTTCTTCTACATGATTTGATAAAGCAATGCCATTAGTTAAAATTATTTACTTTTACTTTGTTTCAGGTATGTATTAATTTTAAAGCTTGACTTTTGTGAGACGATTTGTACTTTTTAATGGCATCCTTTATCATACAATGTGGTTCCTCAAGTTACAATGGCATTTTACTGCTAAATCACCTATATTACTGAAGTACATGAACTAATGGGCTGTCTAGTTGTGCTTCTCTACAGTACAGGGAGGTACTGCATGTCCTATACTGCTTTTTACCTTTGTCAGAATGAGATGCTCATATGAACACCAGGAGAGGGTAGCTCTATTTTACATATTTGGGACACTGTGTGTTCTGTACAGGAACTGGAAGAAGCTTCTGTTCAGTACATAGAAAGCTGTTCTTTCTGACTTTTTGATATAAGGATTTGCTTTATCTGTATTAGTTATCTTATTTTCCTTTCATTCAACTGGGACTGCACAACCAGTTAATAGATTTCCATAGAGTTTACAATGGTCATCCCGAAAACAATTAATATTGTAACTTGAGGGACCACTGCATTATAAAACTAAAAAAAATATATGTGGCGCTAAACAAATGAAGAATAAATTGAGGGGTTGTTGTTATGGAATTTACTCTGGGCAAAGGTGGGGGCGTCTAAATACCTAAATGCCAAAAATGCTATTAACCGCTAAACATAGTGACCATGATCATCTAACAGTGAGTACTGGCAGTGCCAGAAATTGAATTTTCTTTACAGGTGACGCTGGAATCAATGCTAGCTACAGTTTATTTCTGTTACTCCACAGGTTTAACTACCAACGTGAGGATGAAGGATAGCCACAAGGCTAAAGTGTCTTTATTCTAGGTGGACCCATGGATGATCAGGCAGACCTGTTAACCTTGTCTAAAACCCTATGAAGGGAGAATGAGTGCTATATATTTGGAGGCTTTCTTTTATTTTAGCTTATGTGGTTAACAGACATTATATGTGATCCAACTGTGTTGCTCCACTGAGGACGTTTCTATATACTAAGCAATAGAAACACGTATGGTGATTAAGTTGGTTTCTTGTCTCTTCCTTTATACCATCCTTGAAATACTTTATATTTGTAGAGCCTCTATAAATCCCATTGAGCTAAGCACATAAATTGTGCAGGTACCTGAGGTGTTATATACTGACTGGGCAGGAAACTCCTGCTACAGATATTTTAGTGCACTAATCACTTGCTTTTAGATGATCTAATAAAAGTTAAATCTTAATTTAAGGCACATATCCTAGCACTAATTTTTGTTAGTAGTGGTGTTAATTTTCTATGATTTAAGACGGATATGAGTACACCTAGTGGGGCCTGACGTGTAGCCATTACAAACCATAACACGTACCTCTATTACCTGACCGTTAAATTTGTGCAGATGTACCATGCAATGTTGCACGTGTTCCCTCCATCCAGATTGTTTGTACGTGCTGTTGGGCGGTCCTATTTTGGCGAACCGTTGCCATCTTAGTGTGCACATGTATAGTTATATATGGTGTATAAGAATATGGAAAAAAAACATGAGAAATCTTGTGCCCTGCATAAGATCCCTGTATAACCTCCATCTGAGATGTCTGCGAGAGGTTCAGGTCCCTTGACTCATTGAAACTATAGTCGAAGCAGCTTTTGGCCACCAGCTACCTCACATCAATTTTACAATGTCTACTTGTGGAGCTCAATGGTTTGTATTGTTTTAATAACCTTCTGCATCTCCATCATAAACTTTCCATCTTTTTACACTCCTTTTCAGTCTGTCCGCTATGTGATAATCTTTTGTAAACTACAGTAGCTGGTGCGGTGGCCAGCTTTAAGTCAGTAGATATATAATACCATTGTAGGCACAGACTCATCAACGAGAAACACGACTATACCATAAACTTATGTGTAATATATTAAACTCAATATCATGAAATTTAGTACGAAAAACTGCACAATAGACGTATCTGTGGAATAATTCAATTGTTAAATGTGAGCCATCAAAAAATGTAGACATTGATGTCAGATGAGGATTTGTGAAGTTTAGCGTGACATGTGAACACAATGTAACTGGATGCCCCAGCAGTTTTCTTTGTGTCTGTTGTAATAAACAATATTTTGTAGCCTAATTAAAGAAAGTAAAATGTTCAGTGGTCACAATTTTATGTGACTGGTCGGAGACAAACTCATAAAACAATATCAGAATATGTGGAGGTTGAGGTCTCCTGGCTGCCAATTGTACCCAAATAAAAATGGTCACACACTCATTTCACAGCTGGAGTCTAAGCTGTCTTTACTCATGTTATACCAGTAGTGCCAGATCTGTTTTACAAGTAGTCACAGATGGGAAGGCACCAAGCTCCTTAACTAGAAGGCAATAGCCCAATATGGTGCCTTATGTAAATCACATGTAACCATGATTATTACAGTATCTAGGAGTGACAGGTAGCATGCAGTACAAGACTAGCATTTTTTAGTAACCATGTTTGTAAGAATCTTGTGCAGTTAGAGGGGAATTATAATTGGGGAATTTTTCAATGGTTGACATCGGAACACTAGCATTAAAAAGTAGCAAATTTTTGCGCAAGTCAAATGCCTGCCACAAAATGTGCGACTATTTCAGTGTGTTATACAAAGAATTGACAGCATTGTGCAACTTTTTAATTCTAGTTTGCTGGTAACATGCATTTAGAAGTTCTTCCCTGAAATTAAAGGGGTACTCCTCTGGAAAACATATTTTTTTAAATCAACTGGTGCCAGAAAGTTAAACAGATTTGTAAATTACTTCTATTTAAAAATCTTAATCCTTCCAGTACTTATCAGCTGCTGTATACTACAGAGGAAGTTCTTTTCTTTTTTTAGTTTCTTTTCAGTCTGACCCCAGTGCTCTCTGCTGACACCTCTGTCCATTTTAGGAACTGTCCAGAGCAGGAGCAAATCCCCATAGCAAACCTATCCATTCCTGATATGGACAGAGGTGTCAGGAGAGAGCGCTGTGGTCAGACAGAGGAAGTTCTTTTCTTTTTGAATTTCCTTTCTGTCTTATACAGCAACTGAATGGAGAGTACTGGAAGGATTAAGATTTTTCAATAGAAGTAATTTACAAATCTAGAAAAAAGAAATATATGTGTGTGCAGCTTACAACCAAGTATCCGAGGTGTACGTGGTTAAAAGATCGATCCCCCCCCCCCGATCAAAAATAATTAAAAATTATAAACAATTATTAACCACACCTCAAGGGAACTACCTTACTAGGTACACAATAAAGAATGTTGGAGGCAGTTTGTTTGAAGAAAATGTAGAGATATTTATTAAAACACAATATAAAATCCTACAGACAATAAAATAAAGCATATTTTTTTTTTTTTTAATATTGCACTATTGTTGTATTGGTTTGCCATTGGGCCCTAATGGCAAAAAAAAAAGAGATATATCACTGCCAATAGTAATTATGAATGTCAGTAGTTCAGTGCCAGCAATATTACGGTAATTTGTGGATATTGATCATCCAGAAAAACTCTGTTAGTCCGGCAATTGAATGTTGAATGTGTATTCAGTCTCTGCGTTAATTAGACTGAGCTGCTCACAGTCATTACAAAGGTAAAAAGTTGTTTCTCACCATATCTGCAGCTGCTGGTCCCGTGCTGCGACGGACCAAAGATGACAAGTTCTGAGGTTGCTGGGATATTACCGGCGTTAGGTTTGCAGATTTCACTCACGAGCCCGATAAGGATAGGGCTCCGGCAGGAGACTCCAGTAAGCGGGGTTCGTGATGGCAGTGCTCACCCGCTCAGATGTTAGACAAGATGCTCGTGGCTAAGGCAAACAGCTGACAATACACCCGGTATGTGGAACAGTTGATTAGAGAATCAGATGCAGTGAGCAGATTCTTTCAGTTGTTTTAAGCCGGCTTCGATATGTATATTGGCAGTGCATCTCTATAGTGCTCTTATTCATACTGGATATAAGCCTAGACGCATTTCAGGGTACTTGAACCGATCCCTTCCTCAGTAGGCAGATTGTGTGAGGAAGGGGTCGGTTCAAGTACCCTGAAACGCGTCTAGGCTCATATCCAGTCTTAACAAGAGCACATGAGTTATAGGCTGGAGCAATCAACCGCCGATTACACAGCTTGTTGCCATGCAACGGCAAGGCAACAATCTGTGTATGCAATCAGCCATTGCAAGCTCATAGGTCCCTATAGAAGCTATGAGCTCGCAAAAAAAAAAGTGTAAAAAAAAAAAAGTTAACCCTTTCAGGCATTCCCTTCTGAATTAAAAGCTTAAATCACCTGGCATTTCCTAGTGGCAAAATAAAACAGTGTAAATAAAAATAAACATATGTGGTATTGCCGCGTGCGGAAATGTCCGAATTATAAAATATATCATTAATTAAACCGCACGTTTAATGGCGTGCGCGCAAAAAATTCCAAAGTCCAAAATAGTGTATTTTTGGTCACTTTTTATATCATGAAAAAATGAATAAAAAGTGATTAACAACTCCGATCAACACAAAAAGGATACTGCTAAAAACTTCAGATAATGGCACAAAAAATGAGCCCTCATACCGACCCATACGTGGTAAAATAAAAAAGTTATAGGGGTCAGAAAGTGACAATTTTAAACGTATAAATTTTCCTGCATGTAGTTATGATTTTTTTTCTGATGTACGACAAAATCAAACCGATATAAGTAGGGTATCATTTTAACCGTATGGACCTACAGAATAAAGAGAAAGTGGCATTTTTACCGAAAAATGTACTGCGTAGAAACTGAAGCCCCCTAAAGTTACAAAATGGCGTGTTTTTTTTTTTAATTAGTCTCACAATGATTCACTTCATTACAAAGTATAATTGGTGGCGCAAAAAATAAGCCATCATATGGATTTTTAGGTGCAAAATTAAAAGGGTTATGATTTTTTAAAGGTAAGGAGGAAAAAACGAAAGTGCAAAAATGGAAAACCCCCTGGTCCTTAAGGGGTTAAATGTCGACTGATAGTTTGCGCTGACACTGAAGCTCCCTAAGCCTGCAGGACAGCTTGAATATCTTTGGAACTTGTTTGGGGCTGCTTATCCTCCAACCGGACTATCCTGCGTTGACATCTTTCATCAACTTTTCTCTTCTGTCCACACCCAGGGAGATTAGCTACAGTGCCATGGGTTGCAAACTTCTTGATAATGTTGTGCACTGTGGACAAAGGAAAATCTAGATCTTTGGAGATGGACTTGCAACCTTGAGATTGTTGATATTTTTCCACAATTTTGGTTCTCAAGTCTGTCTTTTCCTCTTTCTGTTGTCCATGCTTAGTGTGGCACACAATGCAAAGACTAAGTGAACTTCTCTCCTTTTTATCTGCTTTCAGGTGTGATTTTTATATTGCCCACACCTGTTACTTACCCCAGCTGAGTTTAAAGTAGCATCACATGCTTGAAAAAATCTTATTTTTACACAATTCTGAAAGGGCACCAATAATTTTGTCCAGCCCATTTTTGGAGTTTAGTGGGACATTATGTCCAATTTTCTTTTTTGGTTTAGTTCCTATACACACAAAGGGAATAAACATGTTTATAGCAAAACATGTGTTACTGCAATCCCTTCTGTGAGAAATACTTAATTTTCTAGAAAAATTTCAGGGGTGCGAACATTTACCGCCATAACTGTATTGCTATTGCTATTCTCCTTCAGCGCCACGGAATATATCTACAAGCCAGCCTCAGTTTGACAGTAAACTCCATTATGACAGAAAGGAGCTATCTAGGTCAGTGTTTCCCAACCAGGGCGTCTCCAGCTGTAGCAAAACTACAACTCCCAGCATGCTGGGAGTTGTAGTTTTGCAACAGCTGGAGGCACCCTGGTTGGGATACACTGATCTGGGTGCATTATTTATTTTGTCAATGAAAGCAGTTTCCACTGTGAAATTATATGTTTCACTATAATATCATACATCAAATTAAATGCAACAACTAGCAGTTATAGGATTAAGTCCTGTATGTTACAAATTACAAGACCTTGTATCTGTCACTAGACTTAGTTTACAGAAGTCCTAGTCTGGTTCTGCACAATACGATCAGATGTGGTCAGAAGTGTGGAAGAAATGTTGCTATTTGCTTTCATAATATACAGGTATTTTCTAAAGAAATTCATGATCAAAATGTAAATTTATACAGACAGATCAACTGTATTATAAATAGATCACACCGGATTCTGACAGGTGATTGAAATGGTAAGTGCAATCCGTAATGTTCTTTGATTTTATCTGCTGCTGTATTAAGACCAAGCCTAATGGACAAGGTGTTAAAGATTTCCAAGAATTCTCTGTGTAAGCTGTAAATTCTCCACTTTGGCAAGTTTAATCACATGTAACAATTAAAAACTTGCTCTTGGCCTTAGAACTTATGTCAGTGTGCCAAAAATCTGATAAAGGCAGAGTCACTAGCTTCTGCAACACATACATTATGGCAAGATGTTCACTTCAGAATGATACATCATAATTTGGCAGGAGCTTTCACAGCGATTCAGATATGATCAGTTTTATGCACAATAATTTATTATAGGATATTCATTTTAATTATGAGCTTAGAGTATATGTCCACACCCTAGTGGGCAAGATTGGAAAAATAGGTCATAGGTGGAGAAAGACAAGTTGCTTCGAAGTTTAAGACATATGCATAAATTATGTGAATTCATGCTTTACGGTTATTACACATTTTCATAATGAGGAGAGATATAGTGGATATCTATGAGCGTTGGGCCTCATACACAATCATATTTCTTCTGTGCTGATAGAGGTATAAGGGGCTCTGCTGTCTGGAATATCACAGCATATGAATTTATGTTGACCATATGGAGTGGATTTGTTGTGGATTTTTCCCATGGTTTAGTTCAGATTATGGGTTGCAAGGGAAGCCATAGGCCTTACCTGGCCCTGGGCGTCTTCCCTTGTACTTGTGATTGCTTAAGGCAGCCCTTAGCAATCGAGCACAGATTTCATGGATCAATATAATACAATAGCATTGCATTGATCTATGTAAGCCATCTGATGATGACTTATGATAGGCCCCTAGGGAGGGGGGGCAAAAAGTGTGTAAACACAAAGTAAATTTTTTTTAAAAAATATAAGAAAATCCCTCCCCTTATAAAAATTATAATCACCCCCTTTTCTCAGTTTTTAAATAAAGCACTGTACAAAAAAGAAAACTACATATATACACATATTTGGTATCACTGCATACGTAATTGTCCGAACTATTACATTATTATGTTTCTGGTCCCGCACAGTGAACGGGGTAAAAAACAAAAAAATTCCAAACTCCAAAATTGCAGATTTTTGGTTACATTTAGAGATGAGCGAACTTACAGTAAATTCGATTTGTCACGAACTTCTCGGCTCGGCAGTTGATGACTTATCCTGCATCAATTAGTTCAGCTTTCAGGTGCTCCGGTGGGCTGGAAAAGGTGGATACAGTCCTAGGAGACTCTTTCCTAGGACTGTATCCACCTTTTCCAGCCCACGGGAGCACCTGAAAGCTGAACTCATTTATGCAGGATAAGTCATCAACTGCGAGCCGAGAAGTTCGTGACGAATCGAATTTACTGTAAGTTCGCTCATCTCTAGTTACATTACATCCCTAAAAAAACCTAGTAGAATGTGATCACAAAGCCAGAACTACATTGTTAAAAACTACAGATCATGGGACAAAAAAAAAACTAACACAGCTCTGTAGGTGTAAAAATAAAAAGTTATAGGGGTGAGGACATGGCAATAAAAAGTTTTTTTTTTTTTTTTTTCAAGTTTTCACATTTGTTTTAATCATAAAACAAAACAAAAATTATTCAAGTTTGGTATTATTGAGATTGTACTGACCTATAGAATAAAGATAGCATGTCAGATTTACCGTATTTTTAACCCCGAAATCGCCCAACAAAATCGTGCAATTCCATTTTTTTTTTTCAAAATTTGCCCTACATATATTCTTTTTCTGGCTTCATAATACATTGTATGATTAAAAAAAAATAAAAATTTTTTTAAAAAAAGTATAACAGTTAAGGTACAACTTGTCATGCAAAAAATACAACTTTGTCAGTCGAAAAATAAAAAAGTTTTGGGTCTTAGAAGGTAAGTAGGAAAAAACGTAAGCCATAAAAAATTTGCTGGGTCATGAAAGGATTAAAGTGATTATGTCATGAAGACAGATTCACTGTATATGCTGTATATTGTTATATGTGGATACCAGCTTTCAGAAACTGCATATCTCATCCAGGGAAAGCTGGGTGAAATATGGGGAAATGCAAGAAATAGTTAAAGCGGTACTCCGGTGGAAATTTTATTTTTTTAAATCAACTGGTGCCAGAAAGTTAAACAGATTTGTAAATTACTTCTATTACTACACCTCTGTCCATGTCAGGAACTGTCCAGAGTAGGAGCAAATCTCCATAGCAAACCTCTCCTGCTCTGGACAGTTCCTGACATGGACAAAGGCGTCAGCAAAGAGAACTGTGGTCAGAAATCCAAAAAGAAAAGAACTTGCTGTGGAGCATACAGCAGCTGATAAGTACTGGAAGGGTTAAGATTTTTAAATAGAAGTAATTCACAAATCTGTTAAACTTTCTGGCACCAGTTGAATAAAAAAAAAAATTCCACCGAAGTTCGCCTTAAAATACCTGGTAAGACTTAACTTGCTAGGAAATTTGGTAACTCCTGTTATGGGGCCTGGATGTTTATGGATTGAAAGGCAGTTTTGGTGGTGATGTTTTTCATCCTGATGACGAGAATGGGCCAGAAGTGTATGTTTAGCGCGTTTTCTCCAACCTAGGACACATTCAATTTACAGGTACACAATTTTCATCTACAGCTATCAGGGGACCTTTTACACCACATTGGTGAGTGCGCGGCGAGGCAGTGCTCTACATAGTCTGCTGATCAATAGATCCCTGCGGCCTATGTAGTGAATAAAGGTACAAAGAGCGAACAGTTCCCTAGTGTCACCATACACACCATATGCATAATGGATGAACACCTCACACCTGCCAGGCTGGGTAGTGGGCAATCAGCCTGGGGAATGTACAGTATATTTACATTCTTAGAAGCACAAAATCTTTTACATTTATAACATTTTTGTGATTGAAAGAGGAAGCACTGAAGCATATGTACTGGATGAAATGAAATGCATATGTACAAAATGCACAAGGACTGAAACACTTCTATTTATTATTTAAAAAACAAAATGACAAAAAAAAGTTTTGGGGTACAGAATGAAGAGAATTGCAGTGTCCACCTTCGCAACGCTTGAAGAAACCTGAGCACATGGCTCTTATTTAGTAGATACTTGTTTGGCAGCAATAACATGTAAGTCCAAAGACAGCACAGGACGGGAATACAGGGCATAGTAGGAATTATGAATGATAGACTTGGCTTTTACATAAGATTTAATTAAATCATAGAGATTCATCTTTGTGATATAACCCACATTACGCTGTACACAGTGACATTGTATAATTCATATATACCAATAGGAGCTTCCAACAATGAGTGAATACCCTCTCCCTGCCAAAGTAAACATTACAGAACAAAATTGACT
Source organism: Hyla sarda (assembly GCF_029499605.1). NCBI lineage: Eukaryota > Metazoa > Chordata > Amphibia > Anura > Hylidae > Hyla > Hyla sarda. The sequence continues at coordinate 439,977,271 of NC_079189.1, forward strand.
CATTGTATCCTAAAGCATCAGTTACCTGATTTATTGTGATTTGTGTGTTAAAGTCCCTGAGGAATTGTGGAAGGAAAAGATTCTTCCAAACTTTGTTCTCATGACTGTTCTCAGCCAGTCAATAAGAGAGAAATAAGAAAGGGAAAAAAACCTAGTAATTTGTTCAACCTCTCCCATCGGTAAATGTCAATCTTTGGCAAAGAAGCTGTAATCATTTCTGTTTCTACATGCCAATACTGGGAGATGTGTAGATATATTTAATTTACAGTTTGGCAATGTTGTCACATATGCTACATATATATATATATATATATATATATATATATATATATATATATATATATTAAACAGTATCTCACATAAGTGAGTACACCCTCAACATTTTTGTAAATATTTTATATCTTTTCATGTAACACTGAAAAAAATAACACTCTGTTACAATGTAAAGCAATGAGTGTACAGACTGTAAAACAGTGTTGAAAGTAAAACTGACAGGCTGTTCACTCACACTTCATCCAATACACTGGGTTATAGTGCGGATTAACCTAAGTAAAATGATGTTATACTAACTAAAATCAGTCCAGTCATTTTCTACATATTGCCCCCATTGCTAGTAGGTACAGTAAATTAAAGGGGCTATCCAGGAAAAAACTTTTTTATATATATATATCAACTGGCTCCAGAAAGTTAAACAGATTTGTAAATTACTTCTATTAAAAAATCTTAATCCTTTCAGTACTTATGAGCTTCTGAAGTTAAGGTTGTTCTTTTCTGTCTAAGTACTGAAAGGATTAAGATTTTTTAATAGAAGTAATTTACAAATCTGTTTAACTTTCTGGAGCCAGTTGATATATATAAAAAAGTTTTTTCCTGGAATACCCCTTTAAGTTTGTGCACAATGGAGGTGGGAGCTGGCTTGCCGGGCTCAATCCTATTTTCCATGCTATGCACGCCCATCTTCTAGATATTCATAATTCTTCCCTCCCACATCACTATGACGTGAGAGTGAGGAATTATGAATATGCAGAAAATGGGTATATTCATTTTCATCTCTTAAAGCGCAACTGTCATGAAATTTTGGTGCAATAACCTGTACACAGCCTTTGTACTGTGTGCAGGTGGTGGGTATAGCAATATTTTTACCTGAAATTTGTAGGTTTTCATGACTGAAAACAAGGCTTTTATTCAAAGCCACTAACGGTCAAATAGGCATGGCGCGAGGTACGCGATGCCCCGCCGCCGCCATGCCCACGCCTACCCCGTATGTCCGCGCTGGGACCTCTGTGTGATTGACACACAGGTCCCAGCGCATGCGCCCTTCAGTTAATCTAACCTGCGTGCCGCTGTGTGTCATCCAGCAAGCGCTTGCTCCCGCCGCCGTTTTCCTCCTCAGTGCGCCTGCGCAGTGCTAGGTGCAGAGAGCGCGCTTCCTCTAACCTGATTGCACGCTGCTCTGCGCAGGCGACACACAGCGGCGCGCAGGTTAGATTAACTGAAGGGTGCATGCGCTGGGACCTGTGTGTCAATCACACAGAGGTCCCAGCGTGGACATACGGGGTAGGCGTGGGGGTGGTTGTGGCGGCGGGGTATCGCGTACCTCGCGCCACGCCTATCCGACCGTCAGTGGCTTTGAATAAAAGCCTTTTTTGCAGTCATGAAAGCCTGCAAATTTCAGGTAAAAATATTGCTATACCCACCACCTGCACACAGTTGCGCTTTATGTCACATGAAAATATATATTAAAATATTTATAAAAATGTGAGGAGTGTGAGATACTTTATGTGAAAAATAGTGTTTAGGTATGTTCTGCTTGAAAGAGGCTAAAGCTCTTACATACTATAAAAGCAATCAATAAAGGAAGGTGGTAAATTAAAGGTATAGTGCTGCAGAATGTTATTGCTATATAATTATAAAACCACCAAAAACACGCCCTCCAATTTGCAGAAAAGTGCTAGCAAGGAGTAAAATTAGTGGTATCATACAAATACTGCCATAAAAAATGTCAGAACTCCTTCAATACTGTAAACCATGTAAATATAATGCAACAGTTCCTCTTATGATCTGAAATGCTGCTATTGAAAACATCTTCTAGAACCTGAAGAAATAAACCGGAAGCGAGATTGCTTTATGTAATACATACAGATATCTGCGAGGAAAAGTGTCAGTGTAATAGAAAACTAGTTGACATTTTTCATATACAGTAAAATAAAAAAATAAAGGGATTTGCCCAATGTTGACCTCTGTGTGTAAAATGGCTGAAATGGTAACTGGAGACAAAAAGTGGTGCTGTTACTTATCGCCTAGTTTATTAAAACAGAACAAATAGTCATCTATCAAGCCAGGCAGCATGACATGAATGGGACACACTGTGAGATATCTGGAGGAACAGCTTCTTCACTGCCACAAGGACACACAATGTGGGAAGTAGCCTTTAAAAAATAGCTGCCGACTGACAGACAATTTGAACCTGTTGTTGTTTTCCAGGACACTGCAGCAGATTTGTGAATGGATTTGATGGGTAAGGCCTGGTCAACATGTGAAGAGTGATGATGAAATTCACCTATGGTCTATCCACAGGAGGTCAAGTAGGAAATGCACCATTATCCAAAGTGTGTGAAGAAAAGGAAAATAAAATGTGATGACAAGACGGCCATTGACATGCTTTGTACCAGCCTGTAACAATATGTTTCGAGCATATAGAGCCCTTGTCACAAGGCAAACGGAAATCCTTGTCATATGCCCAAATAAAGCTGAACCTGTGGTAGCTATGGCCTAAAGTACTTGTCTGGGGTTAGGAAAAATGGGAGAGCACCAGATAAGTCCTATCAGACCGGAGAGAGCACAGAGGAGTCCTATAAGACAGGAGAGAACACAGAGGAGTCCTATCAGACAGGAGAGAGCACAGAGGAGTCCTATCAGACAGGAGAGAACACAGAGGAGTCCTATCAGACCGGAGAGAGCACAGAGAAGTCCTATAAGACAGGAGAGAACACAGACGAGTTCTATCAGACAGGAGAGAGCACAGAGGAGTCCTATCAGACAGGAGAGAGCACAGAGGAGTCCTATCAGACAGGAGAGAGCACAGAGGAGTCCTATAAGACAGGAGAGAGGACAGAGGAGTCCTATCAGACAGGAGAGAACACAGAGGAGTCCTATGAGACAGGAGAGAGCACCGAGGAGTCCTATCAGACAGGAGAGAGCACAGAGGAGTACTATCAGACAGGAGAGAGCACATATTTAACACTCACGTTTCAGTAGACAGGAATATGGATTTGGTGGATCCGCTGGACCTGTGAGGCAGATGACACGGACTGTACCAGGGAGCAGAGTCTAAGGTGTAGCTGGTTTTCACGAGAGCCCGCCGCAAAGCAGCAGCAGGCCAGGTAAAGGAGGCAGACAAGTAACAACTTTAAGCTGAACTGTTTGGAGGCAAAGATTTTGACAGGATTGTCCCCATCGAATAATTTCTCCAGTTCTCCACTCCAGTTGCGGAGAATGGTGTCGCAGCCAAGGAAGACCATGAAGAACCTCAGAAGTACAGTGTGGCAGTACATAGAATTCAATCTTTTCTTTATGCAATACTCCCATTTGCATGGCGAGAGATTCGGTACCAAAGTCAAACATACAGTCCAGATTTTGTTCATTAACTGAGGAAATGAACAAGAGCTTGGCAAGCCGAGTGACAGGAAGATGATACTTGTGGACCAAAGAAGCCTCAATAAAGTCACCTGCGGATCCAGAATCCAAAAATGCTGTAGCGCTGAAGGAAGACTTGGCTGAAGCGAAGACTTATACAGAAATAGGTAAACGAGGAGAGGTAGTATTCACACCCAGGGATGCCTCTCCCACGTACCCTAGGTGCGAGCATTTCCCGGACGCTGTGGAAAAACTGTACAGTCCTTAAGGAAGTGCTCTGGGTTAGCACAATACAAGCACAAATTCTCACTGCGTCATCGTGACCTCTCCTGTTGCGTAAGACAAGAACGATCCACTTGCATAGCCTCTTCGGCATGAGGCGCAGTAAACTGTAGAGGTGGACGTTGAAACACGGGTGCCAGGTGAGGATATCTCCGTGTTCTAACAGTATTTCCTGCCTATCAGCAAAACGCACATCAATATGTGTGGCCAAGTGAATACGTTCAGTCAAAGAAGACAAAGGATCATGTGCTGCGAGGGCATATTTAATCCTGCTTGAAAGTCATTTTTTTAATGTGGCACACAATGCCTCATCATTCCATGCTAGTTCTGAGGCTAGAGTGCAGAATTCAACCGCGTAGTCACCAACGGAAGAATTCCCCTGACAGAGGTTCAGCAAAGCCGTCTCAGATGAGGAGGCATGTGCGGGTTCCTCAAAGATACAGTGAAATTCGGCCAATAACACAGACAAGTTGGAGGATACCGGGTCACCGTGGTCCCAAAGGGGTGTAGCCCAGGCCAGGGCTTTTGCGGACAGTAGGCTAATGACAAAGGACACCTTCGCTCGTTCCGTCGGAAACTGTTCAGACATGAGCTCAAAGTGCATGGAGCACTGTGTAACGAAGCCTCTGCATAAAGCTGGGTTCACACCACGTTTTGTACTTACGGTTCCCGTATACGGCTGGGAGGAGGGGGGGGCGGTGCTTAATCGCGGCGCCCGCACTCAGCCCTATAGGGGAACCATATTTAATGCATGTCTATGAGCCGACCGGAGTGAACCGCAGCCTCCGGTCGGCTGCGTTTTCGGCCGTATGCGGTTTCCCGACCGCAGGCAACAACGTGGTCGACCGCGTTTTTGCCTATGGTCGGGAAACCGCATATGGCCGAAAACGCAGCAGACCGGAGGCTGCGGTTTACTCCGGTCGGCTCATAGACATGCATTAAATATGGTTCCCCTATACGGCTGAGTGCGGGCGCCGCGATTAAGCACCGCCCCCCTCCTCCCAGCCGTACACGGGAACCGTAAGTACAAAACGTGGTGTGAACCCAGCCTAACTTGGAATCACCCTCACACTTAGAAGGTAAAGGTGTACGTAGCTGGGAGCCAGAAGACACTGCAGGAACTTGTGGAGGAAGTGGCACAGGTTGCTGCAGCTGTTGTTGCTGCATGGTCAATAGCTGTTGCATCATAGCAGATAGTTGAGTAAGTAGCTGTGCCTGTCGAGCCAACTGCTGAGACTGACGTACCACAATGGAGGGAAGATCTGAAATTCAGGCAGGAGTACCTCAGAGGGATCCATGGCTGGATCTTACTGTAACACTCACGTTTCAGTAGACAGGAACACCAGTGGATGTGGATCCACTGGACCTGTGAGGCAGATGACATGGACCGTACCAGGGAGCAGCAGGTTTTCCCCAAAGCCCCCCGCAAAGTGGGATGGACTTGATGCAGCATGCGGTCGCTACCCCTGGCACGGCTCGACTACACAGGCAGCTGAGGAGTTTGGGGCACAGGGAGGATATGGCAACTCATGGTCAGGATAGCAGAAGGTCAGGGCAGGCGGCACAGTAGCATAGTCAGGAATGTAGCAAGTGGTCAGTAGGCAGGCGGCAAAGAAGCAAGGTCAGGTCACGGAGCAAAAGGTATGATACATGGCAAGGCAATACACAGGAACGCTTTCTCTCAGGCACTAAGGCAACAAAGATCCGGCAGGGAAGTGTCGGAGGAGGAATATATTAAATGAGCCACACTGGCCCTTTAAATCTGAGAGCTCCGGGGCGTGCACGCACTAGGGGACAGGGACATGCGCGCCGGAGCAAAGAGGCATAAGGAGCAGGAGGTGAGTGACGTACTGGGATTCACATGCAGGCACGTCCTGCGATGCGAATCCTAGCCCCGGTGGCAGCAGAGAAAAGCGGGGCCATGCGCTCACTGCTGGTGTGTGCGGCCGGAGCACAGGGCATAACAACAGAGGTGTACTATCAGACAGGAGAGAGCACAGTGGAGTGCTATCAGACAGGAGAGAGCACAGAGGATGATCTACTTTTTTGCAGGAAAAGTCCCTTTGCCTGTTATTACAACTCAGCCCCATGTAAGTGAATATAAATGCTTCTAATAACAGGTTCCTATATGTGCTGAGCGAACATTTTAAAAAGTTTGGTTTGGCAGGTTCACAAATTTTTTCGAAAAAGCTTGGTCCAGGGGAATGAGTAAGTTAGAGATGTATCCAGTAGTTTTTCAGTGGTTTTAAGGCAAAGTTAATGGGGAACCACAGTGGAAACAAGTGGAAAACAAATGTTTTCAAATTAACTGGTGACAGAAAGTTAAACAGATTTGTAAATTACTTCTATTAAAAAATCTTAACCCTTCCAGTAGTTATTAGCCGCTGTATGTGAGGAAATTCTTTTTTTTTTAAATTTATTTTCTGCTTGACCACAGTGCTCTCTGCTGACACCTGAGAAGAACTGTCCAGATTAGAAGTATATCCCCATAAAAAACCTCTCCTGCTCTGGACAGTTCCTGACATGGACAGAGGTGTCAGCAGAGAGCACTGTTGTCAGACTGGAAAGAACTTCACAAATTTCTCTGTACTATATCTGTAGTATACAGTAGCTGATAAGTACTGGAAGTGTTAATATTTTTAAAAAGAAGTAATTTACAAATCTGTTTAACTTTCTGGAGCAAGTGGATTTGAAAACATTTTTTTCCACCTTTAAGGGGTAGTCCGCCGCTAGACATCTTATCCTCAATCTTAAGGATAGGAGATAAAATGTCTGATTGTGGAGGGTCCGGGTTCTGGGACCCCTGCGATCTCCAGGCCAACACCTCGGCATTCTGAACATTTACGGTCGGGCAGCCATTTTCCTGACGTCATGCCACGCTCCCTCCATTCATGTCTATGGGATGGGGCGTGATGGCTGTAGGAGAGTGACCACAGCCGCCCCCCCCCCCCACCCCATGGAAGGATATTGGACCGGAGGACCGAAGAGCTATAGCGGCACAACGGGGGAACGGAGGAAAGTGAGTTAATGTTTGTTTTGTTTTTTGTAAGCCGGGCACAATGGGATGAAGAAAATTTTCACTATACTACTCCTTTAAAGGTATCTGGCAGCTGCAATTTATGTTTAAACTGCTGACACTATTGGGGCACCTTGTATATATATCTTCTTAATAATGTTGAAAATGGTTTTATACTCTGGTGCCAAGGGTCAAAGAGGTGTCCCGAAGCCCCTAAAGTGAAAAGGGCTGGAAAGCCTTCTCACTTCAACCCGTTCCTGCTTGATTGACAGTCAGGGCTCCACTTTCAGAGCCAAGCCCTGTTTCCACATCTTTTTCCTGTGCTGTGCATACAAATAGTTCACAGGTACTAGATTTGGAAACAGGGTTGGCTTTTAGATAACTGTCAATCAAGCAGTGATAGGGATGAGAGGGGGAGCACTCCAGCCCTCAGCACTTCAGGTCTAGGGAACACCTCTTTGACACTTTCCTTCTAAAATATTGAAAGAAGTAATATAGTGTTATACAACTGGGCAGAGTCAAAGTAACCAAAATGTTATGCAAGTATTTAAATGAACAAACCCAAATATGATATTGTGGTTGCTGCCAGCAACCAGAACTGAAAATGGAATGCACCTAAAAGGCACACATTATCCAGTTAGATCATATATATTATTAAAGTGTTACCTCATGATGATAACATTTGTTGACTGCTATAGCAATACAGGTGTTATTTCTGAAATACTGCAGAACACAGCTGTTGAGAATTTTCTAGCATCCAAAAAATAAAGATTGATGGGTAGTAAGCCCAGGCTATAGGGAATAATATTAAAAAGACACACAGTTTCCACATGTTGTCAAATTGTTTCCTGTTACATGCTTAATAATTGCTACCTTTTATTGCTAAAATAAAGGGACTTGTTGAGTCAGGTCGGAGATAATGAGAACACTGTTTCCACACCTCCAATCTAATTAGGATACAGCGAGTATACATGGAAGAGACTTATACAGAGCTTGAAGTAGAAGTACTCTAAAACATCTTTTTAACAGTATGTCTAAGTTTGCTTCTGTAGAATCAGGAAAACACCCTGATTCTACATAAGAATAATCCCAAGGAAGCTGGCTCTTAGCTCGTTACTGTCAATTTAATAACATTTTGACACCTTACATCTAAAGTTTAGATCCCCTCTAAATGTAAGATATAGCCGTACTGGGCCTCAGTCCCAATGATTGCCGATGGGCTCTACAGACTTGCAAAGGAGCCTTCTTCTGCAATGAAATGGATTGAGCTGCTATGCACTTCACCCAACTGTATCTGACGATTAGAGGGGGTCTCAACACTAAGACCATAACTGATCTAAAGTTTTTACATGTCTGTGCAACATGTCAAAAGTTTATTTAACCCCTTCAGGACTAAGCCCATTTTGGCCTTAAGGACCGGAGCGTTTTTTGCACATCTGACCACTGTCACTTTAAACATTAATAACTCTGGGATGCTTTTAGTTATCATTCTGATTCCGAGATTGTTTTTTCGTGACATATTCTACTTTAACATAGTGGTAAATTTTTGTCGATACTTGCATCCTTTCTTGGTGAAAAATCCGCAAATTTGATGAAAAATTTGAAAATTTCGCATTTTTCTAACTTTGAAGCTTTCTGCTTGTAAGGAAAATGGATATTACGAATACATTTTTTTTTTTTGGTTCACATATACAATATGTCTACTTTATGTTTGCATCATAAAATTAATGAGTTTTTACTTTTGGAAGACATCAGAGGGCTTCAAAGTTCAGCAGCAATTTTCCAATTTTTCACAAAATTATTTTTCAGGGACCAGTTCAGGTTTGAAGTGGATTTGAAGGGTCTTCATATTAGAAATACCCCACAAATGACCCCATTATAAAAACTACACCCCACAAAGTATTCAAAATGACATTCAGTCAGCGTTTTAACCCTTTAGGTGTTTCACAGGAATAGCAGCAAAGTGAAGGAGAAAATTCACAATCTTCATTTTTTACATTCACATGTTCTTGTAGACCCAATTTTTGAATTTTTACAAGGGGTAAAAGGAGAACATTTTAACTTGTATTTGTAGCCCAATTTCTCTCGAGTAAAGACATACCTCATATGTCTATGTAAAGTGTTCGGCGGGTGCAGTAGAGGGCTCAGAAGGGAAGGAGCGACAAGGGGATTTTGGAGAGTACGTTTTTCTGAAATGGTTTTTGGGGGGCATGTTGCATTTAGGAAGCCCTTATGGTGCCAGAACAGCAAAAAAAAAAAACACATGGCATACCATTTTGGAAACTAGACCCCTTGGGGAATGTAAGATGGGATAAAGTGAGCCTTTATACCCCACAGGTGTTTCACGACTTTTGCAAATGTAAAAAAAAAATAATAATTTTTTACCTAAAATGCTTGTTTTCCCAAAAATTTTACATTTTTAAAAAGGGTAATAGCAGAAAATACCCCTAAAAATTTGAAGCCCAATTTCTCCCGATTCAGAAAACATGCCATATGGGGGTGAAAAGTGCTCTGCTGGCGCACTACAGGTCTCACAAGAAAAGGAGTCACATTTGGCTTTTTGAAAGCAAATTTTGCTCTGGGGGCATGCCGCATTTAGGAAGCCCCTATGGTGCCAGGACAGCAAAAAAAAAAAAACACATGGCATACCATTTTGGAAACTAGACCCCTCGGGGAACGTAACAAGGGGTTAAGTGAACCTTTATACCCCACAGGTGTTTCACGACTTTTGCATATGTAAAAAAAAAAATTTTTTTTTTTAACTAAAATGCTTGTTTTCCCAAAAATTTTACATTTTTGAAAAGGGTAAAAGCAGAAAATACCCCCCAAAATTTGTAACACAATTTCTCCCGAGTACGGCGATACCCCATATGTGACCCTAAACTGTTGCCTTGAAAGATGACAGGGCTCCAAAGTGAGAGCGCCATGTGCATTTGAGGCCTAAATTAGGGACTTCCATAGGGGTGGACATAGGGGAATTCTACGCTAGTGATTCCCAAACAGGGTGCCTCCAGCTGTTGCAAAACTCCCAGCATGCCTGGACAGTCAACGGCTGTCCGACAATACTGGGAGTTGTTGTTTTGCAACAGCTGGAGGCTCCGTTTTGGAAACAGTGGCGTACCAGACGCTTTCATTTTTATTGGGGAGGGGGGCTGTGTAAGGGTATGTGTATATGTAGTGTTTTTTACTTTTTATTTTATGTTAGTGTAGTGTTTTTTAGGGTACAGTCGCACGGGCGGGGGTTCACAGTAGTTTCTCGCTGGCAGTTTGAGCTGCGGCAGAAAATTTGCCACAGCTCAAACTTGCAGCCAGATACTTGCTGTAAACCTCCGCCCATGTGAGTTAACCCTGTACATTCACATTGGGGGGGGGGGGGACATCCAGCTGTTGCATAACTACAACTCCCAGCATGCGCTGACAGACTGTACATGCTGAGAGTTTTAGTTTTGCAACAGCTGTAGGCACACTGGTTATGTATCACTGAGTTTGTGACCTAACTCAGTGTTTCACAACCAGTGTGCCTCCAGCTGTTGCAAAACTACAACTCCCAGCATGTACGGTGCATGGTGTACATTGACTGCTGAGAGTTGGAGTTTGCAACAGCTGGAGGCACACCGGTCGTGAAACACTGAGTTAGGTAAAAAAAAAACTCTGAGTTTCACAACCAGTGTGCCTTCAGCTGTTGCAAAACTACAACTCTCAGCAGTCACCGACAGCCAACAGGCATGCTGGGAGTTGTAGTTATGCAACCAGCAGATGCACCACTACAACTCCCAGCATGCACTTTAGCTGTTTGTGCAAGCTGGGAGTTGTAGTTATACAACAGCTGAAGGTACACTTTTCCATAGAAAAAATGTGCCTCCAGCTGTTGCAAAACCATAAGTCCCAGCTTGCCCATAAGGGAATGCTGGGAGTTGTGGTGGTCTGCCTCCTGCTGTTGCATAACTACAGCTCCCAGCATGCCCTTTTTTGCATGCTGGGAGCTGTTGCTAAGCAACAGCAGGAGGCTGTCACTCACCTCCTGCTGCTGCCGGCACACAGGTCAGTCCCGCCGCCGCCGCTCCTGGGGCCCCGATCCCAACATTGACGCCAGGGATCGGGGTCCCCAGCACCCGGGGTGCACGTCCTGCACCCGCTCACGTCCTCCAGAAGAGGGGCGGAGCGGGTTGCGGGAGTGACACCCGCAGCAGGCGCCCTGATTGGTCGGCCGGTAATCCGGCCAACGAATCAGGGCGATCGTGAGGTGGCACCAATGCCACCTCACCCCTGCAGGCTCTGGCTGTTCGGGGCCGTCAGAGACCAGTAATCACTGGAGACCCGATTGACCCGGAATCGCCGCAGATCGCTGGACTGAATTGTCCAGCGATCTGCGGCCATCGCCGACATGGGGGGGCATAATGACCCCCCTGGGCGATATGCCGCGATGCCTGCTGAACGATTTCAGCAGGCATCCGGCTCCGGTCCCCAACCGGCTAGCGGTGGGGACCGGACTTCCCACGGGCGTATGGATACGCCCTCGGTCCTTAAGGACTCGGAATGCAGGGTGTATCCATACGCCCTATGTCCTGAAGAGGTTAAATGACAGTAATAATGTCCTGCACACTAAGGGGCTTTGAATTAAGCTTAGCTCACTTAAAGGGGTTGTGCGCTGCCCTGCCTATCGGAGCTCCGCACGCAGCGTCCAGAAGTTCATTACTCCGAACGCTGTGTGCGGGTTTCCGTGTTCGCGGCCGCCGGGCGTGACGCCACGCCCGGTCCCCTCGTGATGTCACGCCCACCCCCTCAACGAAAGTCTATGGGAAGGGGGCGCGACCGCTGTGGCCGCGAACACGGAAGCCCGCACACAGCGTTCAGAGTAATGAACTTCCGGACACTGCGTGTGGAGCTCCGAAAGGCAGGGCAGCGCACAAACCCTTTAACGAGTGATACCTATCAGCAGTACCACCAATGTCAAACATCAGCAATCACGCTGATGTCAGACATGAACCCTTTGGATGCCCCAATCAATCTTGATTATAACATCCAAAAGATGAAAATACAGTTGCTGGTTAGCTCAGGTGGCTGAAGGGGACCTCCATAGCATGATTGCAGGGTCCTAATCAGCTAACATGGCAGCTGGAGTACCTCTGCTCACCTCTGTGCCACTACAAAATAAAGATAACATGCCATTTTTACCATGAACTGCACTGGGTAGAAATGAAGCTGCACGTTACCATTATGAAGATTACATTCTCCAGGTGGAGGATTCTCACTATATAGCACAGGGATAAGAATCTGCACTAATAATTGCTGGAAATTAAATTCAAAGCAGATCAGGTGACAATTCAGAAGCTCCGCCCACCACACAGATTTTTATATGAAAAGGCGAGAGCATAAAAAGAAGACAGAGACAAGGAAATAAGGTCATGTCTGTGTTACTTTCCAGAGGCACACATTTACTTTTATTTACTCTAATATATATATATTTGCAGTGAAAAGTGAATTATGGTAAAACCCCTTCAAGGTGCATATAGAAAACCTTATTCTCATCAACAACCTCTAGAGGAGAATCTGAATTTTCCCATAGGACTCTGGCCATTTAAAGAACCCCTATGTGTCATTCATGGACAATCTGCACTGCAGGTCCACCTGACATTGAAGAATGGTAAATGTCACTTGTCTGTGTCAGAAAGACCTTTCTGTTAACAGCCAGCCGTTCCATGGCTTGAAAAGTTAATTCACTTACTGAATACTGAGACAAAACCATTTATTGTTATATTTATTGATCAGATGGTAACAAAGATTAAAGGGGTTATCCAGGGAAAATTTTTTTTTTATATATCAACTGCCTCCAGAAAGTTAAACAGATTTGTAAATTACTTCTATAAAAAATCTTAATCCTTTCAGTACTTATGAGCTGCTGAAGCTGAGTTGTTCTTTACTGTCTAAGTGCTCTCTGATGACACCTGTCTCGGGAACTGTCCAGAGTAGAAGCAAATCCTCATAGCAATCCTCTTCTACTCTGTGCAGTTCCCGAGACAGGCAGAGGTGTCAGCAGAGAGCACTGTGGTCAGACAGAAAAGAAAAACTCAACTTCAGCAGCTGATAATTATTGGAAGGATTGAGATTTTTTAATACAATTTACAAATCTGCTTAACTTTCTGGAGCCAGTTGAGATATATATATAAGTTTTTACTACAAAGGATCCAGCAGGTTCTCTGGCTGGTGCATCTCAGAGAATGAGTTTAAGCACAAGCCGTCATTCGCTGGTATCAAAATCTGTTTATACTCTAGAAGGTTTAATAACACTTTGACCATCTCTGAAAGGAGATACCACAATGTTGCCTGCACTAAACAGGTAGACATCAGCATGCATAGCATCACTATATATCCATAAGGTATACCTGTATCTATATACTAAGGCAGTGTTTCCCAACCAGGGTGTCTCCAGCTGTTGCAGAACTACAACTCCAATGCTGTGAGTTGTAGTTTTGCAACAGCTGGAGGCACCCTGGTTGGGAAACACTGTACTAAGGCATACACTTGACATACTTTGGTATTAAAAACATGTCCAGCTTTAAGGTAGCAGTGGTTGTACAGCAATCCTTGGAAGTCTTCAGTCACTCTGCCAAAAATCTTTCTGTATTCGCACCTAAACTTGATGTCACTAAAATGGAAAGGATAAGTGAAAGATGTTACCAAAGGCCTGCTTACAAGTAGCAATAACTGATATAAGTATTAGACACATTACCCATACCAAATTTCTAATATTGAACTTCTCATTGTCCATATCAATGTTTCCCAACCAGAACATCTCTAGCTGTGGCAAAACTACAACTCCCAGCATGCCTGAAGTTGTAGTCTTGCAACAGCTGGAGGCACACCGGATAGGAAACACAGTGCTGACAGAGACCCAGAGAGACAACAGAAATGGCAGAGAAGAGGTTATACAACAAAATGTCCCTAGATGTTGAGACCCTAATATCTGAGGTTTACATTCTTTCTTTTATTCCTATTTATGCTTGTTTAATGTATGTTTTTTTGTTTTTGCATGCCTATTTTCCATGGTCCAAAAAGCATGATAATGCCTAGAGAAGACACAAGAAAAAGTTTTTTGTGTAAAAATGGGTGGAACATTGATGTTTTGTGGGAATTTCCACTGTAATTCTGCTGACATAACTGATTTTGGACAGAAATACAAGTCAAGTTGACTTCTATGGGATTCTGCTGGGGGACTCTACCCAAAGAAAGAACACGTTTATTATTTTGGCAGATGTCCATTTGGCTTGTAAAATTCTGCAGCTGAAATTCAGCAGTGTGAACAGAGCAGCAAAATCCCATCCAGCAGAACCTGCTGGCTAAAATTTAGCAGTGTGGATGGGCCCTTGGCTGGGTTCACACAACAGAATTTCCTCACTGAAAGTAATCCTCGTCAGGAAGTTTCATTGACATCAATGAGGCTTTGATTCTACAAGGATTCCAGGCAGAATTTCCACATAGAAAATAGAAGTAGAGGAAATTCTGTAAAGAAATTCTGCAGTGTGAACCCAGCCCTAGGCTAGGTTCACACTACTGAAATTCCACCTGTCTGCTTGCAAAAGTTTGGTAGAGTAATTTCCACCTCCAAAGCCTATTTTCAATCTGCCTCCATTCCATGTCTGCCTTCAAATGAGAGTCCCATTGAAGTCAACGGGATTCTGCTGCAAAAATCCGCCTAAAGAAAGAGCACCACCATTCTTCAGGCGAAAATTTGAAAGCGGAAATTTTGCTCGCAAATTCCGCGTAAAAAATTCTGAAGTGTGAATGGGTGCACGGAAAACCCACTGACTCGCATGTACATTTTAGTAAGCAGAATTTCTGTCTGCGATTTCAAAGCGGAACTGCAGGTGGGATTTCAGTAGTGTGAACCTAGCCTTACAGTACCAACACCAGCAGGACTTGGCTCGTGTGCAATGGTTGTGATCAGAGTTTTTTTTTACTCACAGCTGCTAACATAGTGGTTAACAGCAACTGTGCCACCGAAGGATGGTAAAAACAGTTAACCTTTTTTGTTAATAAAATTTGGAAGAAAAAATAATAATCCTGTAAGGAAATTATGTGCAAAAAAATAAAATAAATATCTGTCAAAAATCTGTCTGTAAAACTGACCAATATACACGCTGAGGATAATCAGCAGCAAACGGATCACTTTAAATAGCTCATGGCGTGAGTGAAAAGTACAAGCTTTTGTTTTCATTACAGTAAGAACTGGGACTCCCAAATCCCACCTGGAAATCACGCACGCAGATCATGAGCTCAGATATCAGTAGCATTGTGAAATGACTATACATGCTCCTTGGCTAATGGAACATTCAATGTCAGATGTAATTTTTCAGATCTCCTTGTGGGGAAGATAGGCCAGGCTAGTGATATTAGGACATGGTTTCCTCAGGATGTCCTTTGTTATTTTTTATTGTACTAAAGGAGACAGTAAGCCTTTGATGGTGGCTAGGAGCGTGATGTGGGTTAGAAGAATATTTGGGAGCATAGCCGCAAATTACAGGCAGACGTCCAAAAGTGTTTTTGTTCTCAATCTGTTTCCTCCTGTACAGTAACTGAAATGATACAGACTTCTGAGCAAGCTGCAGAAAGTGACATTAATCTATAGAAAGGCAGAATGTAATACAGCTTGCAACAAGCCACTGATCTACTGTGTTCAACACACATGGATGGCTGGAGAACACTTTGCTGCCTCACATTTAGATGCCAAATAATCATGGAAAGTTAATGTGATCGTTCCTGGTATTAAATCAGAGTTACATCATTCCAGTCCTCAAATACACCCATTATGCCAAGCTGTAAACAAGCGGGTGATGATATTAAAATGATATAAGCTAATTGATTGAGCCAGAAATGATCTAATATGTGCTTAAAAAAGTAATAGCCTTAAAGAGGAAAAAAATAGAAAAAAAGCATACTTGCTTACCCCCAATCCCCTGCAGCCCCTATTCATTCTGTGTAGTCCCCCTTCTTTATCCTTCCAAGATAAGTGTTCAGAGCAGGACGTGCTGGGTCACTGGCCACAACGATGTTCCGTCTTGAGCAATGATTGGTTGAGCTGGCAGGTCCTGCTCCGAGCTGGCCTCAAAAGCAGGAAGACGACAGAAGATAAGTGAGCTGCAGGGGAACAGAGCTAGGAATGTGTGCTTTTTTTTCTACTCCCCCCCAAGCCATTCCCCACTACACCACAGTAGCATGTTCATTTTTTTTTTTTTTTTTACAAAATCCAAATAATATCATGGTTTATGTATTGTGCACAGTTACAGATCCAAGTGGACAACTGAACATCGGAAAAGCTATAGACATATGTGACTCTTTTTATTTTTAAAGGAAAACGGTCACCAAGTTCATCCACACTAAACCCAATACACTGGGTTATAGTGTGGGTGAACAGGAGTCCATATATAGGTCACTTACTTTTTTAGGTTTTCCTGCCGCCGAGTTGTCGCCCATTAAAGTTCCGTAATTTTGGTCTTTACTTGCTTTCTGAAGGCGGGTCCCCTGCCAGCAGCCTTGCTTTGGGTCCCGGAGGAAGGGGCCATAGCCCGCCACCTTGTTCGCACATTCAATTTCTGCAGAGCGCATGCGCTGATTTTTTTACCCAGCTCCTACGTCCTGATGACGTGAGAGCTGTGCGTTGGGACAGCGCTCTGTGCAGTGTAACTGTGTAACTTGCTACATCAGGAAGTACCTCTTTCTGAAGTCTCGCTACTCCCGACTTCCGGGTGTAGCGAGGGACCGGCGCATGCGCAGTTACACTGCACATAGCGCTCTCCCAACACACAGCTCTCACGTCATCAGGACGTGGGAGCTGGGTAAAAAATTCAGCACATGCGCTCTGCCGACAGGGTGGGGGGGGGGGGGTTAAGGCCCCTTCCTCTGGGACTCAAAGCAAGGCTGCAGACGGGGGACACGTCTTCAGAGCGAGTGAAGGCCAAAATTACTGAACTTTAGCGGACAACAACTTGGCGGAAAGAAACCCTAAAATAAATAAGTGACCTATTTATGGACTCCTGTTCACCCACACTATAACCCAGTGTATTGGGGTTAGTGTGGGTGAACTTGGTGACAGTTTTCCTTTAAGTGAAAGAGAGGTCTAATTTGATCCACTTTATATTTCAGTTTCAAAAAATTATATTGGAAAATTGCAATATCATCAGTCCGCTTCTATGCCATAATTTGTTGGAGCCTGTACTCTGCGAATGGCTCAAGACTGTTGCAATGTGCTTGGCATCATTGCTAAATACTACCAGTATTCTGTGAATGCAGCGACCAGATAACTACTACAAGACTACACTGTTTAAATTCTCTACAAAAATGTGAAAGCATGCCGACAGCTGAAGATAAAAGTGACCTGCATTTTTGAACTTTAACCATTTGATAGAAAAACAAGACAGTTTGAAAAATTTTAAAACTTAAAAAAAAAAAGCTTAACTGAGTGTAAATAGGATGAGACAAATGAGTGTGACCCAGTGGGTGACTGGCATAAGGAGAGAAGTGCTAGATGATTTCTGCTCTACTGATGAAATGTAAAGAGGCTTCTCATTGTCACTTATACTCACTCTTTTATGATGAATGAACTCTAAATATAGAAGAGTTCCTGTCCTGTTTTGTTCTGTAGCAGACGGGTGCTAGATACACTTACACTACGTACCTGTGATTCCAACATCTTCTGGTCTGCAGTTCCACCTCCTGGATGTAAGGAGTGACTACACCACAGGACAAGTCAGTCTTATTAAGTCCTTGGCATCTGATGAAATATCCGACACAGGAGGAATGCATTCTGTAGTGCTTAGAATAATCATAAATCACTTTTGGCAAAGGCTTTTACAGTGTATCTATTCCAGGGAAATGTGACATAAATATGTAAGGATACTGAACATGCTGATAGTTCTCCAGTTTTCATGCAGACAGATGGTTCCTTTCTTTTCAGAGATGGTAATTAACCTCAGCAACCAGTGACTGTGGGGTCCAGGCCTGAACGCTTTGTGATGTGTAGTTTGGTGACTTCCTCGGCACATGTGGGATGTATGCCCACTGTACTCATCAATTGAGGATAGGTGGCTCCACACCTATTAGATAAAAGAATTGTATTATCAATAAAGCAGAGATAGATGAACAGCTCACCAAAAGTGCTACTACAAATTTGGTCCATATGATAGGATTTGTGGATACATCTGTTTATATAGCCATGTTTCACTCAGTATCTGAATTCCATACCACTAAAAAGGATTGTGACATCAGAAAATGACCTATTGTTTAAATAAGTTTTTATATTAACCATATTTTTTTTTATAATTTTTGCAGTTTCTATTCTGGCCACTAGACCTTAAACTAAGGTTTAACTTCCAATTCTGTACAGATCACTTCCCAGCAGTGCCCTCTTTATCAAGATAGACAGGATTATAGTGAAAGGTGACAGCAGTAGATAGATAACATACAATAGTTGTGGCTCAAAGATCCGCCTTCCCCTCTCTGCACAATGGGCGAGATTTATTAAAACTTGTGCAGAGGAAAAGTTACTGAGTTGCCCATAGCAACCAATCAGATCGCTTCTTTTATTTTTAACAAGGCCTCTGCAAAATGAAAGTAGCGATCTGATTGGTTGCTATGCACAACTCAGCAAGTTTTCCTCTGGACAGGTTTTGATAAATCTCCCCCAATGACCTTATTGGGGAGGAAAAGTCTGCCTGGGTGCCACCGCCATCTGACCAACTGCCCACATTATAATCCACTTGATCACTGGGGAATCCAGGACACTTGTCCTGGACCCTAGGTCAGCAAGCCCCAGCTAAAGATGTATGCTGCAGCCTAAAGTGTGACCTCTGCCCTGATGCAGGCGGTGGTGTCACAGGCAGGTGGTTCAGCTGCTACTGCTCTGGAGAGCAGGTTAGTTTTTTATTATATTTACTATTGGGCGGATTACTGCCTACAAATGGCGGTAGGGGTTATTGCCTACAAAGAGGGACATCACTGCCTATTAAGGGGGGGAGGAATACTCCCTACTAAGGAGGAGAGGATTGCTGGCAACTAATGGGAGATAACTGGCTACCAGGGGGATTACTGCCTTCTAATAGGGGTAGGGGTTATTACCTACTAAGAGGGAGATCACTGCTTATTGAGGGGGGAATTACTCTCTGCTAAGGGGAAAAGGATTGCTATCAACTAAGGGGGGGGGGGGGTGTAACTGGCTACTGAGGGGATTACTGCCTACTAGGGGAGCTTGTGGGTCTACTCTTTTCTTCCTCGTTCCTTGACGAGCACTCAGCAGGACCTGCTAGCTCAATAAATCACTGGCCCAAACGGTGTCCCGTCTTGCCTAGCGATTAGTTTAATTGGCAGGTCCTGCTCTGAGCTTGTCTCAGAAGCAAGAAGAAGCAAGACTGAAGTTCAGGATACCAGGCTGAACCAAACGAGAGCTGCAGGGGACTGGGGCTAGGTAAATATGTTTTTTTTTTCTATTTTACAACCCATTCCACCCACCCCACCCATTTTTTTTTTTTTTTTTTTACAAAAGGCTCGAATACTCCTTTTAATCCATGTACTGTGAACAGTCATATGGACAACTGAACAGCAGAGGAGTTATATAGGAGTTATATTTCCAATCCAGACATCTTTCCATGGCAAGTAGGCATTTTGCCGAAAACCATGAGGGTGATTTCTCTGGTCTTAGCCTTCAGGGGATTGAAAGGGTTACTCAGAATGTGAGAGGAGGTAACATTAAACAAACATTATTAGATAGGGAAGTGTTTTGGATTATAAAATTGCAAACCAGAAATCCATCCGGTCTTAATTTAAGACAAGATGTAATTCTTCATTATTAAATTCTCTTCCATTCTGTTATCTCACATTAGGATTCATCTGTAAATTTACATACCCCTTTTAGTTATACCCATATAATCGAGGTTGGCTGGTTGATCAATATAAAACGATTGATATACATTGAAATATCACTCTATGGATTGTATATGCAGGATTTATGATAAAGTAAGATGTTTTTATACCTATGTGTGATGCGGCACCAGCCTAATAATATATATAAATTTAAAGAGAAATAGTTGGTATCCACCAGCAAATTTTATTAATGAAAAATCTAAAATTGTCTGGTGCTGCTACACACATATATATGTACATGAGTCCGACATAATTTGGAGGAACTACAAATTTTAATATATTTGTATACAAAAAATCTTTTTTACATGTTTTTCATGTTTTAAATTTTTGGTCACTATTCACATGTTCATGCGTTTTATAATGTATGTTGTGTGCAGGAGAACAATGGGTTAAACCCTGGGATGGTTTCCTATGGGTGGATCCCCACTCTCCTCCTCCATAAAAGAGATCCATTTGCACTCTATGTTTGTAAGACTAAGGCCATTGATTATGGCCGAAACGCGTCACCTGTCATCACACTTAGCGTTATGGCTGAATAAAGAATTTCGTATTGCTTGACATCTGCGCTGGACATCTGTTTCTTATCATTTACACATGAACCAAGGTGCGGTTCTGTCCGGGACGTGGGAGGGGCGACCGAGTGAGCTGTGCCGCACTTGCCATATGTGTTGGAATGTCTGGACTAGGCAACGTGCTCCCCGGAATGGCATGTCCATCAACCCAGAAGGCGGACATAGAGCCAACGAATACGGCTGATTTATGCCTCAGACCTATACAGGAACACCTAGCCCGATAAAGCCGAATCACAGAAATCTTCAGCAAAGGTAACGCTAATGTCGATGAAGCTGTGGATCTCAAAATCCTTATGAAACATCATTGGTCTCGGAAACGAAGTTGTGGTGGGACTCCTCCACTCTCAAAAAATATGTGGAGAGAGAAATGGTTCCCAGGGGACTGAGACTGCGAAAGTTCCCAACCACTATCTTCTCAGAAGAATTCAAAGCAGAATGGGAGGAATTATTGAATGGACTCATCCCTGAAATTCGTCAAACTAATCGTTAAACACGAGGAAACTGCTTTAAAAGAGATCACATCCAAAATATCAGAACTCCAAGCATCCATATCAAAATTTGAACACCACTCAACCTATAAAGAATTGAACCACAAGATCAGTGGGAACATTACCAAATTAGATGATCTCACAAACCAAGGAAAGCAAATTCCTTCACGATCTACAGGACTATAAGTCACATTATGTTTATGAATGGCCGCAGAGCAAATCTACAAGATCCACTTCGAGGTCTATACTAAAAAATCAAAGAAACAAAAGATATAATAATAAAAATAAGGACTCTAAACCTTCAAGAGTCAGCTTCAGTGAGACCTAGATGGAATCCGTATCAGGAGTGGATCCCGCAGACATGTTAGCTCTGCAAACTCCGGATGCAGCATCATCACCTGTTCCACAAAACCGTAAAACAAAATCTGCAAAAAACGACGCCGGGGCCGTAAGCATCGCGGCCGTAAAGAGAACACGCCGACAGAATGCCAAGCAGAACTAGCCACCATTCCCGTCTTCAACCTGTCGGCCAGGATCTTATCAGAACAACAACTAAAGGTACTGGCCAGGGGACTTTCTTTCTCTCCATCATGTACATTTGATTTCTACAAAACCATGCTAGATATCAATAGCTTTGTACGCTCCATAACTGTCCACAAACATTTCATTAAAATACAGGAGCAGGAAGCTACCCAAGGACTAATTTTGGACTTGGGGAGGGGGGGCGGAGGGAGGGAACGAATGTCTGGGCACTGTTGGTGATTTTTTTGTGGTTGAGCCTGTAGTTAAACATGACAATTTGAATATAAATGATACATTAGCAGCTAATATTGAACATAATGTCATTTTTGCTAATTCCCAGCTCCCAGCAGGTACAGCAGAGTTTTCCGGCAGAGTTGAGCGCTTCACTTTTGCGGAGCTCTCTACTCTTTCGGAACTCCAGCAGTTAACCACGTCCAGAAACCAAGTTGATCCTTGTTTTCTTACCCCCAACCCCAGTTTCTACCCGATAATGTCACGTACCCCTATTTTAGATCAGTTTCAAAACCTCATAGAGAAGGATTTATATAAACTGTCACAAAATATACCACACGTTAAGAATAATTTAAATAAAGAGGAGAAAAAAGCTTTACAAGAACTGACTGAAATTAGGGAGATAGTGATCCATGGAGCAGACAAAGGTGGGGGAATTGTGGTGTTGGACAGCAAACTGTATAAACAATTAAATATGGATATTTTATCTGATTCTGATACATACAAGCTATTAAAAGCTAATCCAACACCACAATTCAAAACCCAGCTATACACTCTTGTGGACTTGGGAGTGAGTGAAGGCCATTTAACCTCTAAGGAGGCAGATTATATTGAGGTAATTAACCCGGTTATGGCCATATTTCACTCGCTCCCAAAAGTCCACAAGAATGTATTTCCCCCACCAATGCGGCCAATTGTGGCTGGAATTGGCTCACTCAATGAGAGATTGTGTGAGTGGGTAGATTCCAGACTTCAGCCGTTGGTCCCTCTCATCCCGGGTTTCCTTCAAGACACCAGGGATGTCCTGGTTGCCATGGACAACATCCGATGGGAACCTGGGATGAGATGGATAACGGCTGATGTCACATCCCTATATTCTGTTATCCCACATAGAGAGGCACTGACTGCCTTGAAATGTTTTTTTGTCTATTTATGCCCCATACTCCGGTGATCTGCAGAATTATATTATTTTGGTGGTAGATTATTTACTAACTCGCAATTTTTTTTATGTTTGATGGTGAATATTTTCTGCAGATCACCGGAGCATCTATGGGTGCGAAATTCTCGCTTTCCCTGGCAAACATCTACATGTGCTGGTGGGAGAAAAATTTTTTGTTCTCTGAGCAGAACCCACATAAGGAGCACATCCTGTGGTATGGTCGGTACATAGACGACCTCTTGTTTATCGAGGGGTCGTTTATGCCGACCATACACCAGTTTGGCCAATATCTTAACCTGAACCCTTGCAACCTCAGATTCACACTTTATAGTGATGAATCAGAGGTTAGCTTTTTAGATTTAAGGTTGAAGGGAGATGTGGATGGCTTTAAAGTCGTCACGTCTACTTATTGTAAGGATTTGGCCACTAATTCTATTTTGCAGGCAGGATCGTGCCATCCCCCCCATGTTGTAAAAAACCTGCCAGTGGGAGAAATGATCAGGGCCAGAAGGAATAGCTCTACACCTGAAATATTTGAACGGGAGGCTCAAGACATATCAGAAAGGTTAAAACAAAGGGGGTACCACAAGTGGTCTCTGGACAGAGCACAAAATATTGCCAGGAATAAAAATAGAACAGATTTGATTTATGGCAAAAATATTTCTAGAAATCAAACAAAAAATAAAGAAATCAAACCATTGATTTTTTTCCAGAACATATAGTCAGAATTTTAAACAAGTCTGCAAAATTGTGGAAAAATATATTCCTATGGTAGCCAACAATAACCAATATATCAAAACATTTGAACATGGATATAAATGTGTGTCACGTAGGGCAAAAACCATAGGTCAATGTGTATCTCCCAGTTTGTATGGTTCCAGGGAAGCAAAGAAACCCACTTGGTTGAATACTAAAGGGAACTTTAAATGTGGACATCAAAAGTGCATATGCTGTAAGATTATGAAAAATAGTAAAACATTTTTTTCCACAGTAACAAAAGAAACTTACAATATGTCAGAATACATAAATTGCAACACGAATAACGTAGTATATCTCATGACATGTGAGATTTGCCAGTTGCAATATGTAGGATGTACCACCAATCCCCTGAAGGCTAGGATCAGGAAACATCTGTCGGATATACCCCATTTCCAATCCAGACATCTTTCCATGGTAAGTAGGCATTTTGCCGAAAACCATGAGGGTGATTTCTCTGGTCTTAGCCTTCAGGGGATTGAAAGGGTTACTCAGAATGTGAGAGGAGGTAACATTAAACAAAAATTATTAGATAGGGAAGTGTTTTGGATTATAACATTGCAAACCAGAAATCCATCCGGTCTTAATTTAAGACAAGATCTAATTCTGCATTATTAAATTCTCTTCCCTTCTGTTATCTCACATTAGGATTAATCTGTAAATTTACATACCTCTTTTAGTTATACCCATATAATCGAGGTTGGCTGGTTGATCAATATAATACGATTGATATACATTGAAATATCACTCTATGGATTGTATATGCAGGATTTATGATAAAGTAAGATGTTTTTTTTACCTATGTGTGATGCGGCACCAGCCTAATAATATATATAAATTTAAAGAGAAATAGTTGGTATCCACCAGCAAATTTTAGTAATGAAAAAACAAAAATTGTCTGGTGCTGCTACACACATGTATATGTACATGAGTCCGACATAATTTGGAGGAACTACAAATTTTAATATATTTGTATACAAAAAATCTTTTTTACATGTTTTTCATGTTTTACATTTTAGGTCACTATTCACATGT
This sequence comes from Hyla sarda, assembly GCF_029499605.1. NCBI lineage: Eukaryota > Metazoa > Chordata > Amphibia > Anura > Hylidae > Hyla > Hyla sarda. The sequence goes on from NC_079189.1 coordinate 440,001,661, forward strand.
TCATGCGTTTTTATAATGTATGTTGTGTGCAGGAGAACAATAGGTTAAACCTTGGGATGGTTTCCCATGGGCGGATCCCCACTCTTCTCCTCCATAAGAGAGATCCATTTGCACTCTATGTTTGTAAGACTAAGGCCGTTGATTGCGGCCGAAACGCGTCACCTGTCATCACTTAGCGTTATGGCTGAAAAGAATTTCGTATTGCTTGACATCCGCGCTGGACATCTGTTTCTTATCATTTACACGTGAACCAAGGTCCGGTTCTGTCCGGGACGCGGGAGGGGCGACCGAGTGAGCTGTGCCGCACTTGCCATATGTGTTTATATAGATATGCTACAATTGGGGAGATTTAACATAAACAAATAAAAAGTTGCTCTTGTCAACTTATCAAAAAACTTCCTTTTTATTTTTAAAAGGAAAGAGAGGTATAATATGATAGGTTACTCTGAGTAACTGCTTTACTTTATATTTCAGTTTTTATAAATTATATTGGAAAATTTCAATATCATCAGCCCCCTTCCACTTTTTTACATATCTATATGGGGGCTTGTTTTTTTTTTGTGACAAGCTGTACTTTTTAAAGGAACCATTTAGGAGTTCATATCACTTATTAACATTAACACTTTTGTTTCTTTCTTTTTCCACATTTTATATTGACAAATCACTAAAAATAACATCATAATTTTATTCTTTGGGTCAGTATTATTACAGAGATACAAAACTAATATAGTTTTTATGTTTTACCACAATAAAAAAACTTTTCAGAAATTAAAAAACAAGTTAAAAAATAATGTTGCCACATTCCAAGATGAATAACTTTCCTATTTTCCTCTTGATGGAGCTGTGTGGGGGCATGTTTATTGCGGGAAAACATCTAAGCACCGCCTTTGGTGTATTAGTTCAAGAGTCGCAGATTTTGCACAAACAAATTCCCTGATTGGACCAAGGGGGAGGGAAGGAGCTAGGAAGAGAAGCGGCTTTACATAAAGGGGGCGTGCAGGGTGCGCAGCCTCGTCACCTGCAACTTGGCTCGATGTATGACACCAAAGTTGCAGAAATTTCTATGCCGGTATGCCGGGCACAACAGGCAACCACAGAGCCACTGGATTTACTAATATGCAACTGAAAATGGGCATTGCTTTACATACATTTGGCATATGAACATGTCCCACAGTTTATATTGGTATCATTTTCTTCAGGACTTTTTAATAGCTTTTTTCTGTTCATTTTGTTTGGATCCTTACAAATGTTATGTATTTTTTTTTTTATCTTTCATGCTTTATATAAAGTTTCATTTTGTAAGAGGTAAAATATATACACACACACATGGCAGGGCTAGGGCAGCAAACTGAATACTTGCCCCTGCTGTTGTAATGCCTAATGAGTAGAGTTAGATATTATATGTATGGGTCCTCATATAATGAACAATGCCTCCTAAAGATAATAGAAATTGGGCATGCTATAACCGGCAAAGAGCCTACGATGGACAAAATTTGTTAATAAACCCTTAGTACACCCAGTAAACAGTTGTATCTTATCTTACACTGCTAAAACTCATATGCAATTAATGCTAGAACAGTAACAGAATGTATGTAGAGGAAGCAAAGAATTGTGTCAGCCTGTCTGGCCCTAAAATTTCAGAGGTCTGTCTTTGATCAGATGCTCCAAACACTGTGTCAAACTGCTTCTCCCCTGCCAGCCTGCAGCTATAGACTGACATAACAGAGCAATCGATCAGGAGCTGCAGCTAAAACAGCAGTAATCTAATTTCCAGGCTGTCTAAAAAAATGAAGTGTTATGTGTGCGTGAAAACAAATGACAAGTTACAGCAAGATGTGTAAAAAAACGTAAAGGAAGACATAATTTACTGAGATGAATGCTAGATTAACCTGTAATTTCTCTTTTGAGAATTGGAAGCATGAGAAGATTTGCAGTGTGGATTTTCATATAATTTTATACATTATTTTTTACTAATGCAAAAATTAAAGCTAGTTGTTTAAATATGGACTGTTATAGTATAAAATATGAATGAAGTGTGGAAAAGTCTGAACATAAGGAGAGTTAAACAGTATGGTTACAGTTATACAAGTTTATCTGTTCAACTTTTGCTATGTTGTTTAAAAGCAGAAGTATCATGTACAAAAACGTATCCCCTATCCGCAGGAACAGAGCGTGTCTTTAGAGCCATTTTTTTGCTTATATTTGCTTATATTCTGCGCATGACATGTTGCATGACAAAGCAGAGGGGCCAGATGGAAAAGAAAAGGCAAAGTTAACAATCAGAGAAGACGTTACCTGTGAGTCAGTCACTACATGTAACTGCAATTCATTTATATGGTATACAAATCCTGGGTTGAGTTGGTGTATACAACTATATGGTCACTGTATGGGGGCAATGTTGATCTTGGTATAGTAGTTTTATTTAGTAGAAGTCTAATGGTATTAGTGACTGTTAGTAATGGTAGTGTTCCTGATGTGGTGGTATTATTTGTGCCTTATATAATGGTATTATTGGTAATGTTAGTCTTTGAATAATGACTGACTATAGCATGTGACTGTGTTATTGGTATGATATTTTAGCATTTGGGGCTTTTTTTCACTTTTTATTTTTCTTAGGGCCACACTTAGTCTAAAACCGGCTCTGAATGCAGGACAATTTCTTTTTCTTTGCTCAACTCCTTCAAAACAACGGACACCAGAAAGAAACTCAAAGGAACTCATCTTTTGTGCAATACATTGTCCAGCTCCGTTGTTTGTCTCTGGAACAAACTCTATGACAGAGCTACCAAATGGAGCTACGAAAGCAGATGTGAACAAGCCCTAAATGAATGAGCTTATTCATTAGATTTAGATTCTTAGAATCTTACTGTCGATTTACTCGACTCTATTCATTAACATTGGCTCATATAAAGGGCCTTTACAAACACCACCAGGCCACATATTGAAAAGTGTTAGTGAAGATGAACCTTTAGAGAACAACCTATAACTGATTTGTTTTAACCTACAGGAGTTTGTTCAGGTTTTTGTGATTGCTATCTTTTTACAGTTCACAGCTTGGCACCACTGCCCCTAACAGCCAGTGCACATATGGAGAAGTTAGTACTGACTGTACCAGACATGCAGCATTAACCCTTCCACAGACCATTATTACTCTTCCCAGTGGTCAACCAACAAAGGTCTCACCAAGGACAAGGCGTACAATAGTCCGCAAGGTTACAGAGGAACCCAAGGTTACCTTTCTAGCTAATGTGAGAAAGACCTTTAGTTATGCCTTATGTTTGTGTTCCTGAGTCCACCACTAAACAACAATGGTGTACATGGCAGGACTGCAAGAAGAAAGCCGCTGATCTTGCTAAAGATCACCTGGACAAGCAAGAATGTTATTAGAACAATGTTTAGTGGACAGGTAAGACCAAAATAGAGCTTTATAGTTTAAATTATAAGTGTTCTGTACTGCAAAAGGAAAGCAGTGCATTCCAGCATAAAAAACTCATACTATCTGTAAAACATGGTGGTTGTAGTATTATGTTTTGGGCCAGTTTTGCTACATCTGTGCCATGACACCTGCCATCATTAATGGAACAATGCATTCTTAATGATACCAGAAAATTCTAAGGGAAAATGTGAGGACATCTCTCAGTCAGCTGAATCTCAAGAGAATGTGATTTATGTGGCAAGGCAACAACCCTAAGTACACAAGTCACTCAACCAAAGAATGGTTAAAGAAAAAAAAAAGTTAAAGGTTTGAAATGGCCAAGGTCCTAACTTTAATCCAATAGAAATGAAGTGGGCATGAGAGGGAAGCCACCAGAGATGGAGCTGTTTAGTATCTAAGTTGGGGACTTGCCAGGTTCATATGTGTTAGGGCCCTATTGCATGGACAAGTAATGGCAAAAAAGGCTTATATTGTGCTGTGTACTAGGCCCAGCGATCAGTTGATGAACAAGTAACTGCTTGTCTGTTGGCTGATCGCATTGTTTTAGAAGGTTAAAAAATTCTTGTTCAACAGCTGCACATCTTTCCGTTCAATAGGGGATATGTGGCCGATCTAGGATGGAAATTAAGGTCAGTATAATTGGCCCAGCAATAATTTGTGCGGCCCTACCTGCCATATAAAGGCTAATTAAATGAGTGTTGATCTATGTATAGGGAATATGGTATGCCCTATGTATAATTGTCTACAGTATACAATCACATCTTTATGTAATTCAAAGCTAGACTAGAGGGTTAAAAACTCCTCTCTAAAATGCCATGGTGGCTATTCATTATTTTATTTTTTTTTAGCAGGGAATGGTAAACATATTCTTATAAATGACAGATAGGAACAAGCTTTGAGTGAATTTTTGAAGCTTCACAAGAAGAAAGAAACACTTGAAGTAATCAATCTTCAGCACTTCAACCTAGAGATAGTGTAGGACAAGGCTGCGGTCTTTTTACAATTACCAAGAACTATGCAGAAGTCATTTGAAGAAGAAAAAAAAGATTTATGTCATTTGTATCAATGACTTTTCTGTCTGAAATTAAAATCCAATTATTATATATTTTTTTTTTTCAGAAGAATTACTTTATTTTAAGTGTGGCTTTGTGTGTCACACATTTTTATGTGAGTTGTGATTCTTCATTCTCATGTCTTACCCACAGGTCATTGAGATTTTCCCATTTATAAAAAATACCTACTTTATTCCGAGGGCAAATCCTTGAATAACTTCTCCAGCGTTTGGCCCGATGAAGTGAAGGCCAACAATTCTTTGTTGTGACCCTTTAAGGCAAATCATCTATAATAAATGCATAAAACAAGGTCATAAATCACATTTTAATACACAGCTATATGTTTATAGGATAGACATTTGTGATTAACTTCAAGTCCACGAGTTCCACTTTTTTGCTACAGATCTCCAGATCCATATGGCTTTTAAATGATGTCAGCTCTTCAGGATAAAGTCACAAAACATTGTGGTTAAGTGGCTTTAGATTCTCTTACCTTAATATAACATTGAGAGGAGTTTCTTCCAGGAACTGTAAACTCCAATGGCTTGTAAAACGCATGGAAGACCTGAAATAAAAATAAATGGCAGTGAGTGAAAATGTTGTCCCTTTAATCCCCTGACTATATGAAGTATAGAACATAAATTTGCATATAAAAGTATTTAATAACCACAATAACTGTAATTCTTTTGTAATAATTAATATGGGATTTTTGGAGAAGTTATATATGTGTGACTATATAACCCCCATGGAAAGTAGCACAAGTGACATAAAAAATCTGTTAGACAAAGAAAAAGTATTTTTTCCATATAAGGTTCTTTCCACAGCCTAAAGTTAAACTTATGCTAGTCTAAAATTACAGCTGATGAACAATATTTAAGAGATGTAGCATCTACATGGAGTAGGTAAAAAAGCATTTCATCACTCACTTAACTTGATATTTTGAACACGAAAACCACATTAGATGTTCTCTGTACTTTGAAGGCAACTCCAAAGTGATCAGGCAATTTCTGGTTCATTGAAAATATAAGAATCTTCAAGAATGAACCTGTGGATAGCTAAGAGTGCACCGCAGCCACAGGCAGCATAATTCTGCACCAACCTTTGACTCACCATTTTCTGCTATGTCCTCTGCATATTGCCTGAGGTTCAGTGCAGTCCTGGATAGTCTCATTGTGGTTGTTGAAAAAACGTCACCCAGGCCCTGAAGCTATAGCTCTGTCACAGACTGTATCCAGGTGTCAATCATACAAATGGAAGTGGAGAAGGGGCAGGATAGATGACATTTTTGTCATATGCAACCTTGCAGGTGGTGTTAACACATTAAAGATTAATGGACAATTCATAACATAAGTGGAAAAGTGATAATGGCAGCATATGTCACAGCAAACTGCATTATGCAACATTCATCATAAACATCGGCTGCACATTTCAGGACAGTCATAGGGAAATAACTTATTTCACTTGTTTAGCTGCAAAAGAAAGATTATAACTATTTGGCTGGCATAATATCCTCTAAAGCTGGAACATCTTAAGGAGATTCTTAAAAACCTTCTAACACTAGTCCATTTAGTCATCTTTTAACATGTATATAATATGAGGCCAATGGGATTGGGAATTATGTATGAAAATTGTTTAAAAGAAAAACTGTTGCCCATAGCTACTGAAGCCCCATTTTTACTTTTTAAACTACTCTGATAAAATAAAATGGCAGAGACACACATGACTTTCAAGCAACAGAAGACTGTTTTGAAGTGGGATTGAAAATTTTAGAATGTGTGTAAAGTACAATGGCAAAGTGAGTTTGCCTGGACATTTGCACTCATTCATGGAAACTTTATAATCGGGGAGGCGTCGCACAACAACAAGTCCTGTTCTCTCCAATTTGGGGGGGGGGGGGGGGAGAGATTTATCAAAACCTGTGGAGGAAAAGTGAGGCAGTTGCTCATAGCAATCAATAAGATTCCTTCTTTCATTTTTAAAAAGGCCTCTGAAAAATGAAACTGATCGGTTGCTATGAGCAACTACACCACTTCAATAAATCTCCCCAATGGTGTTGGAAAAGTTTCCATGGAAATTACTATAGAGTAACACATATTCACCTAAAGTTTGTGATAAAATCACAGCATTACTGAAATTCACAAAACAACCTGACCCTGGTCACTAATTTCCTTGCTCGTTTTTGGCTTTTGTGGCTAGTGTTGAGCGGCATAGGCCATATTCGAATTCGCGAATATTCGCGAATATATGGACGAATATTCGTCATATATTCGCGAATATTCGCATATTCGTTATATTCTCGTTTTATTTTCGCATATGCGAACATTCGCGTATGCGAAAATTAACATATGTGAAAATTAGCATATACAAAATTAACATTCGCGAAAGTTCGCATATGCGAAAATTAGCGTATGCTAATTTTCACATATGCGAATATTTGCACGTCAGTCTCACACAGTAGTATTACAGCCTTCTTTACACCACACAAGCTGGAAGCAGAGAGGGATGATCACTGTCATGTGTACTGTGAAGAAAAAAAAAAAAAAAAAAAACGAATATTCGTAATTACGAATATATAGCGCTATATTCGCGAAATTCGCGAATATGCGATATTCGCGAATAATATTCGAATTGTGAATATTCGCGAGCAACACTATTTGTGGCCTGATGCTTTTCCCCAATGTTCTTCATGTATGGTGAAGTAAAACCTATAGAAGGGGTTGGGATGACACATGGAATATTTGCTGTGGACTTTACATGTGGATTTGTTTTGGTAGTATCCACAGTGGAACATGGGATTACAGTCCAAGGCAAGTGATTAACATCGTACATATCTCATTCACATGCTGCAGACATCTTTTGCTCTGAAAAACAGCCATGCAGGAGATTTCCATATGGATTCACTGCAGAGGAGCACTGAGATCTGCAGCAGAAAAAAAATTGACGTTTTTTCAGGATTTTAATGTACAGTGGTCCCTCAAGTTACAATATTAATTGGTTCCAGGATGACATTGTTTGTTGAAACCATTGTATGTTGAGACCAGAACTCTATGGAAACCTGGTAATTGGTTCTGAAGACCCAAAATGTCATCCAAAAATAGGAAAAAGTGAAAATTAAAGAAAAATAAGTAGATAACTAATACAGATAAAGAAAATCCTTACATATAAAAGTAAGAAAGATCTGCTGGGAACTGTAAATCACTGTCTATGTCAGTGTTTCCCAAGCAGGGAGCCTCAAGCTGTTGCAAAACTACAACTCCCAGCATGCCCGGACAGCCAAAGGCTGTCCGGGCATGATGGGAGTTGTAGTTTTGCAACAGCTGGGGGCACCCTGCTTGGGAAACACTGGTCTATGTAGAGAATAGGATCTTCTTCGGGGTCCTGTACAGTACAGGCAATTTCCTAAAAAATAACATGGAGTCACCCTCACTTAGTGTCCAAAGGAGCAGGTAACCCTGCTACAGGTAAAGTGTACAGAACATGTAATACCTCTCTGTACTCTATGGGGCGCTACCAGACACCAGTCAGTGCACACGCTTCAGGAATACAAGGGTTTTACCAGTAAAATGCCCATTCTGATTGGTCAGTTCTTCCAGCTATTGACACGTTTCACAGATCTGGACTGTCCATAGCATTGTATGTTGAGTCTGGTTTCAACTTACAATGGTCCAGAAAAGACCATTGTATGTTGAAACTATTGTATGTTGAGGCCATTGTAAGTTGAGGGATCACTGTATAGGTGATAGTCTGAATCCTGAAACCTCTACTGATCCGCAGAAGAATAAGGCTCATGTTGAGAAATGTGGCCTCACTGCAATATCCAATGAAGTGCTGTCCATGAATACAATGGGGGTTATATCCTTACGTGTTCCTGATGGTTTTTTAATCCTATTTTTGCAGCTGAATTTTGGTGCACGTTTCATGCTCCAGATTTTGCACCCAATAAATGCAATCAACTCTCCACTTTTCTCAGAAAAAAAAAAATTAAAAGGGGGTGTGTCCTACCAGGGGAAAGGGTGTGTGTCCCTAACAAAAGGAACGTAACCCTGACAAATTTACTAAGGTTTCCACATAAAAAGTGGTGAATTTGAGCTCTGGAAAACCCGACAGATCAGAAAAGTTGTAATAAAAAGCAAAACGTAGGGAAAAGCTAAATGTAAGGAAAAGCAAAACGTAGGAAAAAATACAGTGGAAAAATACTTATCGGAACCCCCCCCCCACTATGTAAACTACTTTCCACTCTTTGTAAATCAACTCCAATATGTTACTTTAACTAGAAAGGGAGAAAAAAATTACACCAGTGAATTAATTAAATTATTGATTGAACCTTTAAAGAGGTAACCTGGGGGGCAGCTAAGCCAGGCCTTGAGTGCACGAATATACAGAACAAGGACTGGATCCCTGTTTGTATAACTTGTAAAGTGGGATAATGGACTAACTGCTGTTACCACTCACAATTAAAATCTGTACTTTAGGGTACTTGGAATGTAAGTGAGAAGTGTAACAGCTATGTATCTTAACTATCATATATGGTCTATGCTTCAAATCTTCCATATAGGAAGCTAAAACTATACAAAACAAATAAGCTGTCCAGAATCCATATGTAGTGTATGGACACAACAGGTAATACCACAACCTGTGTAAAACAACCTGTGAATCTTCACTGTAAAACCTACCAATTTAACAAAACAGAAGAACAGACTGCTAGTAACTGACAGCACATAAATATGTACCTCAATTGCATCCTCTCCATAGAATTCTATCGACTTTTCTTCAGAAAGGCCAACACAGCCATATTCCAGAGGTGTGAATACTGTGGTGGGAACCTAAATTAACAATTTGAATATAAAAAAATATATGTTACAAAGATGCTTTCTATCTATCTGTTTATCTATCTATCTATCTGTCTATCTATCTATCTATCTATCTATCTATCTATCTATCAGAACTGGTTAATATGAAGACCCATAGCCCTACCAAACAACATATCAAAACAATATGCAGGCCAATAAGAATGCATATATACATAACTATGCATGCAAGTTTTAAAACTATCCTATAAAATATGCTGCATTTAAAGGGGTACTCCACTGGAAAACATTTTCTTTTTAAATCAACTGGTGCCAGAAAGTTAAACATATTTGTAAATTACTTCTATTAAAAAATATTAACCCTTCCAGTACTTATGAGCTGCTGTATGATCCACAGGAAGTTCTTTTCATTTTGAATTTCCTTTCTGTCTGACCACAGTGCTCTCTGCTGACACCTCTGTCCATTTTTAGGAACTGTCTAGAGCAGGATAGGTTTGCTATGGGGATTTGCTCCTTCTCTAGACAGTTCCTAAAATGGACAGAGGTGTCAGCAGAGAGCTCTGTGGTCAGACAGAAGGGAAATTCAAAACTAAAAGAATTTCCTCTGGAACATACAGCATCTGATAAGTACTGTAAGGATTAAGATTTTTAAATAGAAGTAATTTACAAATCTGTTTAATGTTCTGGCACCAGTTGATTAAAAAAAATGTTTTTCAATTAAGTACCCCTTTACAGCTTAAAGTGAGCTGGATGTAAAAAAGAAAATATACAAAATGATAAAACTACTTACACTGTCATAATCCATTAACTCGGTGGAGTTACTGAACAAGCGGCGAGCCAAAAGCTTTCCAGCAGCAATGGCTGTTGGAGTCAGCTCTGGGCGATCCTGCAAAATATAACATCGAATTGTAGTGTATTTTGCTAGAAGAATTTTCTGTCAGATCTGATTACTATACAACGTTATACAAAGGTTTGCCATCCAAGCATCAAAGTGCACTCAAAAAGTGCTGAGAGATGAACAAAACACATATACACCATACAATATCTGCATGTATACATTTATACTTGTTACAGCTGAGCGTGCCAAAACCATAGAACCGGGTTTCGTAGAATAGGTGCTGTTATAGGGATAGGAAACACATGGAGCCTGAATGCATAGGATGAGGAAGCAGGAACACTGAGATGATGTCAGGGCAGGCCAAAAGACAGGACAGCCCAGCTAGCAGCAAGATCACATGACCCCAGGTTAGCCAATCATTGCTTGTATACAGTTCCAAGGCCAATCAGGAGACAGCATAGGGGTGGGTCTAAAAGGAGTGATAAAACCCTACGTGTCTGCCATTTTGAGTAGAGCACAGAACAACTCACTGTGGAACTACAGAGCCCAGTCATAGAAAGCACACTACAAAATAAAAGCACAAAGTGAAGTATTGTGGAGCAGGCTGACCTACATAACTGCACTACAGATCCCAGCAGTGTGACTGTACTAACTATAGAGCCCATAGAAAGAATTTACACTACAACAAAGCACACAAAGCAATTTGAGCAAAAGGGGTTACTTTTTGGAAAGCTTGGAAAAAGCCATTGCGTCTTCCAATACCGCAGTATTCATTTTAACACTAGCAGGCATCTGCCAACAAAAGTGGATACTTTATGTACCTCTATTTTAATGTTAAAAGACATATAAAATCTGCCTGCTAATGCAGTGTGTTTTAAGGGTTACTGAATTGTGGTAACTTATTTGCCGCAAAGTGATTTTTTTTTTTAAGTTTGCTCAAGTCTGAAACTGATGACAAGTGCCCTGAATAGAGTGGAGTTATTCAGTGACTGCCATAGCTTCCTATTCACTACTTGGATGGAACATGGCTGGCGGTCTTCACTACATCAGGAAACATAAGTTGTGTCCTTGTATTCAAGCATTGTAGAGAATAGGGGAACAGATGAAAGGCCAACACTTTTGTCCAGGGCTAATAGTTATACAAACATCCTTACAGATATTGGACTCCTGCTCAAAACAATGGCACCACTCCATCTATGTTGTTTGACCAGCCACCTCTATCAGTATGCCCATCCCCTCCCCAGCAATATGATGGAGGGAACATTGTGTTGATCAGCACCGATTTTTTCCACTATTGACTGGAACACATCCTGAGGGAATACATATTAGGTCTCAAGGGAGTCAAAGTGTCTCTTACTTAAAAAAGAATAAGGCTGTCCGGAGATTGGTAAAATAATATAGAGTACAGGTTCTTATCAACAGCCCCAGAGGTTTTGTTACAATAGGTTCCTTCTTAATTATTCTCAAAACCTTACTTGAATAACATTATTAAAAGGTTTGTCAGTTCTTATGTAAGTAAGGTAAAGTAAGGTAAAGTTCACAAGCCAGAATTTTTGCATGGAATTCCGCATGAAAATTCTGCATGAATTTAGAACCAATACACTTCAATGGGATGTCGCTGTCCCATTCATACAGAATTTCTGCTGCAGAATTTCCGCTGAAGAAATTCCATTGAAGTGAATGGGCAATTAATTTCTGCAGAATATCCTGCAGAATTTTCATGCAGAATTCCGTGCAGAAATTCGGCCATGTGAACATAGCCTAAAGCTTGAAGGGAATCTGCCACTAAGTTTTCCCAACTGAATTTGGTAAGGTACAACAATTCTGAATATGTAAGTTTTCTTTTGCTACTGACTGACAAGTTCTTTTTAAAGAGACACTGTAATTAAACAACAGCATCTATAAGATGCCAATAAATATCTTGATCTGTTTGTATAATATAGAGCCATAGAAAAAGGCTGCAAATACTAAACCCGAGTCTGAAGGGTTTTAGGAAAAATGGCACAAAGAAATATTGTGCAACTTATTTAACTTTTTATAGGATACAGTGGACTTATACCTACAAGCCAAGCATATTCACTGGGAGAGCACTCCCATGACCTGTATCTGCATTTATGATGCCCAGTGTATACAGTAAGACTGTATATATCAGCTGCTATTACTCAACAGTGATGGGCACAGTGATCTCTTTATAAATACACTGGACCCATAGGCATAAGGCTGCTGTATCCTTTGTAAATGATTAAACAAACGGTACAGTTACTCTTTTGGAATATAATAAGCCACCTTTAAAGGGGTATTCCATGATTTTTTTTTATTTGACTATGCTACAGGGGCTGTAAAGTTAGTGTAGGTAATAATACAGTGTATGTACCTGTGTGTGACGGTTTTCTCACAGTTCTTATGTGATTTTCACCCCAATATTTATTTTTAACAGCATACAAAATGACTGTTGTCTCAGATTTTCCCCAGCTTGCAATGTGGTCGAGACCTGACTAACTAGTCAGCTGATGACAGGGAGCCTGTCTGCTTCAATGGGTGGAGAGAGCAATCTGCAAGTAATGCAACAGCTAGAGGCACCGTGATTGAAAACCACAGTTCTGCAGCTCATTTATGTTTCAATGGGTGGGGTGGCTGATGTGTGGGAAGGAGGAAAATGGAATCATGGGATTTGTAGGCAAACAAGAAAACTGAAAACAGGAAATACAAGTTCACAAAAAGCTAGCCACAGTGTTCTGGTAATCTCACAACATAGCCATTTAGCCCAAGACAAGCGCAGATCCTCCTTAGCATGTCCATTACTGCCTGCCAGGTACATACTAAAATCACCTTATGCTGGAGAACCCCTTTAACTAAGGCAACATAATATATGAACATATCCAGTTGTGAATCTCTTATGCAAGTCACAGAAAAAGAATTCAGGAGCATTATATTGTGTTTGGCATCTAGTTAGAATGGGAACTTGGGAGCAGCATACAAAATATTGTCCACTAAATGTCTTATAGAAGTGGCAGATCTGGCATTGTTTGAGTAATTTCCCCAGAAGCCTTGTATATTAAAAAATTACTACAAACTGGAAATGTAAATGTATGATTAGTATGCACATGCCAAAGGGCAGACCAATGAAATAATGCTTAGATTAAAGTGGCAATATAATGCAAATAACCTAAAGTTCTACTGTAATTGTAATGATGCACTGAATGCCTACTGTAATGTAAAAACATGGCCACTGATCATCTATATAATACTCTGCTCTTCCAAGGTACTGTGCAGAGTGGAGTAAAGAATTGCTTTATACTTTCCTAATGTTACAATCTGATCTGCTTCCATTAGAAACAGGACAACAGACTTAAGGGTGTATTCACATCACAATTTTGCCATACTGCAATTTTTTCTGAAAATGTATACCTCAAAAACTGACAGAACTGTATGCAATTGTGTGCTCAATACTGTTTGCATTGACTACAATGTTATAAAACAGTATAAAAAACACAAAACCTTTTGTATCCAAAAACTGCCCCAAAAAAAACCAAACAAGTGGAAACTTAGCCTAATGCAATAGTTTGACTGTTTTATTCATATTGATATTTTCAGAACAGAAACACTCCTAAAGACAGAGAGAAACCACCACTGGTCTCATGAATAAATTATACATTACCTCTGTGATGTCACCAATAGCAAAGATGTTTGGGACTGATGTGGATTCAGAGTCATCAACAATGATTTTCCCAGTCTCTGCTTTAACAACGACACCAACCTTGTCTAAATTCAGAGACTTTGTTTCAGGGGCACGGCCTAGAAAACAGAAAAAGTAATGTGGCTAGAATAAAAAAAATGCAATATGCAATAAACATATAGTATCCAAATCTATTTGATAACATGGGAATGAAAATCAGCAAAAATGTCAGGTCAACAAAGAGCAATTTACAGAAAACAATTTCAATACAACAAATCCTCTCGCAGTAATAGGTAGGAAAAAGTTCACACTATATATTGCAGTGGCTAATGAAGATGTATGTAGATTTATGTTGGTAAGATTTCCCAAAGTAAACCTTCAACCGAAACTACGGCAAAGGAGCACAGTGGCATGCGTCAACTATAGGCTTATAGGCTTACATTGGATTAACTGTATGCTATACGATGAACTTTTTGTGTACAGAGGCATCCAGAAAAAACTATAAGAAAAAAAAAGTTTATTAGCCTGGGAGAGGCAAAATACATTATTTTGGCCTCTGTCAAATACATAGGGCCATATGCACGGGAAAATGTATACTGCAAATGTAGCAAGAAAGTGTCTAAAATGTAATAGCAACAAACCAAACCCCTGGGCCGTGGCCCAGGGTAAAAATCCCTTAATTATATGCAACCCCTAAAACTTCATTTTTATTTCTATATTGTAAAAAAAATTTGTAACAAAAAAAGTGATTAAAACTGATACCCCTCTGGCCACGAATCTGGTATACATAGATATGAGAGTGTGGGGGTAAAGACCTCCCTCTAGAATGTATATGGTCCTGCAGTGACCATACTGTGTATTAGGCCAGTCAGGTAATGCTTAAAATACTACTCTATTGCCAGCCTCTGCATGTTTTGCCGCTCCCACAGCGTTTTTAATAGGCAATAGTGGCAATGGCTATGGCCATGTATGCAGTCTAATCATCTGTCCCGTAACTTGCAGTAAAATGAACCAACACTCTTTTCATGGAGTATTGTAAAGACTGGTGGAGCTGCTAGGACATTAAAATAATGTAAACTGAACTAATGAGAGAGCAGGGTGGGGGAAGCTCTAATGCCTCAGATTTTTGAATCTCTAAATGTTTCATATTAAAAGATATATAAGATAATAATGATATTGCCATGAAACATTGTCCAAGCACGCAGACCATTGTATGGATGAATCTTGTGAAGAACAATGGTGAAAGCATTGCGCCTCTGTCATGTGTAATCAAGGAGGTAAGGTAT
Source organism: Hyla sarda (assembly GCF_029499605.1). NCBI lineage: Eukaryota > Metazoa > Chordata > Amphibia > Anura > Hylidae > Hyla > Hyla sarda. Next base: position 440,016,757 of record NC_079189.1, read on the forward strand.
TTAAAGTGGATTAATTCAATTATCATGAAAGGCCCTGTTTATTTGTGAGCTACAATGAGATGTATGGTGTCCTGCCAAAAAAGGGGGGTGGAACCCCAAGGGATATGCCCAGGGGATATTACATGAACAAAAACAAGGTAATCTGGTTGGCAAAATCATTAAAAAGCATCATTGTTTCATTTTTTTCTCTTGAGCTTTCACCTTCCCACCAAAACGAGAAGTATGTACGTCTTCACCTGAATGCTTACATACTCCGGATCTTCAGTCAAACACCAGGCATAAAAGGGAATATTTACTTGGCAGAAATATGTGTCTTTTGATGTTAAGGCCAGGCGAATTTGGAGCAAACAAGTGGAAAAACATGGCATGTCAAAGCTGCCCAAAATACATCAATAACAAAAATGATTCAATAATTTCCTACATCTGTTAGGAATGCAGAGACCCTCACACCTTCCTCCTTCCCACTGAAAATAACAATGCCACCTCTACATGCCTAGCTATGGACTTCTGCATATACATTTCAACTGCTGAAACCAACACTTCCTCTGGGAGCTCTGACTCAAGTTGTCGGCACTTGGTTATCTGTCTGTCTTTCCTCCTGTCATCCCCCAGGGATGGAGATCTGCTGTTCCCTCTCTGGCCGTTGTTCTCCAGGCTGATGCTATCAAGCAGCAAAAATAATAAACCTCCAGGACCTTATCTTGGCTCGGATGTGAAACAACTTCCTACCGTTGTAGCTCTTTGTGTATTGAGAGTATAGCTCTGGATGTTCTGCAAATGGATAGTTAATGGGGTTTCCCTGCTTTCCTCTCTTCCTGCTTGCATGAAGCCAAATGCTAGCTTAGCACGCAAATGCAGGGATGAACTCCATTCAGTGCAAAACCACCAAACCTAGTTTGCTCTGACAAAAACAACAGCTGAGGTTATCAATGCCACAACACTTAGGGTTTTCCGATTTACTGTCTCCACCTGTGAGCCGTCTACTTTAATCACAAAAAAAGCCACATGAAACGTATTCTTAAACACTTCTCTTGCCTTCTTAGCCCATTCTCCTGGCCATATCAAAGTGCAATTAAAACATTACACCACTGCTAGACTTTATCTGGCAGCCGGCCATTCTGGCTCATATTCCTCAACTAGGATTACATTTGGCAATCAGATTTTGTATCAGATTTGTTAACATTTGGTAAATGAGACCCCAAAGCCGTTAGTCAAGTTGTTAAGGTTTTAAAATTCTCTAACATTTTCACATGCAACCTTAATCCCCTGACTCCTTAAGCCTGGCGTTTTTTTTTCCCCAACTCGTGTAAATCAATTTTTCCCCAAGATCTACAGGTCCAGTCTGTAAATTCGTGGAGCTGACGCCAGAAAACCACTTGGCTGTTTCAGACAAATTTAATATATTGATTTCTTTTTTTCTCTAAACCCCTTCAGTGCTGCAGGGTGTGGAAGGGGTCTCTACTCATTTCACAAAATCACAATCCAGAGAAAGTATAAATATGGAACCAATATTTAAATCCCTGCAATATGTTTCGAATCACATGAAACAAAAGTCCACACAGATGCTTTACATCTATAAACCATTTATAACTACAGCACAAACAGCCAGGTCCTAAAAACATAGAAATGAATTGCTTCTTCTGCACTGTTTGGAAGGATAACCATGCCTACGAAGGGAGCTCTGTGTTATTTAATGTTCAGTTTTGTAAACAGATGTGTAATACAGAATTGTTTTCCACTGGATTGTGTAAAAATGCCGATGACAGATCGCTGTTCTGCAAGTAACATCAATGGCAAAAGGGTAGGGTCATACGTGTCGTATTTTTCTGCGTATTTTCTGCAGCCGATTTTGCTACCCATTGACCTCAATGGGTAAGGAAATACACAGCAGCAAAATACGACATGTGTGAGTCTACCCTAAAAGGGGTACTCCAGTGAAGAATATAATATATATATATATATATGTATGTATATATATATATATATATATATATATATATATATATATATATATATATATATATATATATATATATATTGTGAGGTACCGTCCTCTGGGATAGCTCTGGGATCGCCCTGGTCACTTGCCACGGGACACGTTTCCTCGCAATAACTCGCCGGACAACAGTTCAGCATATAAGCCTGGCACCTCGCCAGCTTTATTTACACAGGTTGCAGGTAAAACAGAAACATAAATCAGGAACAGAACAAAGTCCTAGATCGTCGGGTCACTGACTACACGTAAGCATACCCTGACTACGAACTGGTGAGCTCCCCTCATCCAGTTAAAACATGTGCCACCTGCAACCTAATTACTCACAGTTCCCACTGTCAATTGGGCCACTCACAGCTCCTGCTGTGTGCATCCAACAGGGCCCGCTGTCTCCCCCTTACAGCGACCTGCTGTTTCCCAGGGAGAGCCCAGATCAGACTGAATCTCTCCCTTATAAATGCCTCCCTTCTCTGCTGCCTCATTCATTAGGCCGCAGGTGAGGGTTTCTCCAGAGTGAGCAAAGGAAATCCACCCTTTCCTTGCCACTTTATCACAATATATATATATGTATATTATGGAAGTGCCTGATGTACAAGGAAACATACCATAGCTGGGGGCATGCATGCCAATGAGAGATCATGCCATATAGCATTTGTCTCCAACTTGTGGCTTTCCAACTGTTGCATTTAGCCGTCAGAGTATGCAGCTGGAGAGCCACAGGTTTCTTATAACAAGAGCCCTTATACAGAATTTATGCAACTAAATACACATTTCATATACCAGACAATGGCTAAAATCTCTAAAAAGGATAGTGGCAGACATTCAGCATCAACTTGACTTCTTTGAGAAACTACAAATGTTACTATGTTAGGCACATTTAAATAGATCGGTCTGGCAGGGACACTCTGTGGTATACGTAGGCATCCCATTCTACTGGGTTGTTGATGTATATCACTGTATTTCCTGTCAAACAGGTATGAACCTAGCCTCAGCCGGACATTCTTCAGCTTGCAAAGGACCACACTATTTTTCAGTTCTAAACCAACGGTTTTATTTTCTAACTACACTGCTGCCACATTCTATAGGATGTTGAAGGAAGATCAGCTGAATTTCTGTGGCATTTTTTTAAAGTTATTGTCTCACTAGAGGACTAGACTGTTTCTGCTGATCGCATATATAACACAATACAGTACAGATCTGTACTGCAGTGTATTATACCTGTCAGTGCTACACAGAAAGAGATGGCCAAACAGAACTTTGTCTTAGGCAAAGTGTCTTTTGTAGCCATTGTCATGTTACTATCAGCGGGTGCAGATTGAGGACAGAGGGAGCCCCCTTAGATACTGCGGTCACACTTATAGCAGCATCTAATTAACCCCCAGGATCGGAGCACAGCTCCACTTCTGACAGTTGAGGCTGGCAGCCGGCAATGTGCGACAGCTGCCCCCCACCGCAGAGCGCTTGTGAGCATCCTCTTGCTGCAACAGTTGCATTGGTTTGTATTAAGTCGCTTGAAATCCCAACGCAATAGGTGCAGCAGTTTTGGGAAAGGGGCTGACCAAAACCTAAGGGCCAGGACCTAAGGGCCAGTCTCTATTGTGACCTAGGATTTAACGAGTCCTGTTATAGACCCCATAGAGCAAAAGCTGATATTCCATTTAATAACACCAATAGTAGTGAATTTGTACTAATGTGTGTATGTGCCTGCCTGTCTCCCAAAAACCCATAAATGGCCACTAGGGGGGACACCATCAATTCACTAGGCCAGACATACAATTGTCACAGCTTGACCATCTGAACGGAGTTAAGCAGACCATACACCTTTAATAGCCATCAGCCATATGGCTGACAATTGTCTCTCCTGTTCACTCATGCAAATGAACACTTAGGCGGAGATTTATAAAAACCTGTCCAGAGGAAAAGTTTTCCAGGAGCCCATAGCAGCCAATCAGCTTGCTTCTTTCATTTTCAACAAAGCCTCTGCAAAATGAAAGAAGTGATCTGATTGGTTGCTGTGAGCAACTGGGCAACTTTTCCTCTGGACAAATTTTGATAAATCTCCCCCTTAGTGTTCATGTGTTCTGAACAGGGAGGTAAGCTGCTGACAGACTCCTCCAGTGGAGGATTATCTTTCCGATAACAAAAAGATTAGGCAGTTGAAACCCAAAATACCCAATCCTTCTCTTCCCCAACAACTGCCAAAATTCGCGGGTTTGGCCAACTTTTCTCTAACATGTATGGAGGCCTTAAAATCTAACAGTTCTAACAAAGGGCTAGAAATCATGTGATCTGTTTAGTGATTATTGGGCAAACTAGATGGGCCAAATGGTTCTTATCTGCCGACAAATTCTATGTAAAGTCACTTTCCATGTATGTTTCGTCTCATGCAGTACTTTCATAATGCATTTTAAAGTTGACTGGGCTTTATATAGGATTAATGAGACAGTTCAGGAGGTTATCCTCTGTAATTATACATATAAATGTTATCTTGCAGATTTGCTGACATGTTAGAATAAACAACATTGTATCCACTGTACATCTACATTTTGGGGACAATCACAGAATATTAATACAGGACTATAACTATACTGATATCATTAACTTGGAACTATGAAGTCTACTGAATTGACATGGCCAACAAACATACTTTTGTATGGCAAAACATATCAAGCCCATTGGCCCGACTGCCTTAAAGCATTACTGTCACTTAAAAAGTACCTGTCACTAAATAAACTTTTCTAAACTACCTCAGGCTGTTACCTAACTACTCCTGAATCCTCTACTGCCCTTAAAAACTATTTCAGAACTTTAAAAAGTTGTGTATCTTACATTTCTTCTTGGTCGCATAGTGCAATGTCCCAGCAGGAGAAAGTGGTTATTTCCGAGCAGGCATGACATCACAGAAGCCTGCTGGGGGACCACTTATGCCCTCACATCTTTGCAGCGCTGTGATGAATAGAAGACCTCAGACTCTATGCATCTTTCAGTGAAGCTCTATGCATGATTCAGTGAGGCTCTGTGCAGCTTTCAGTGAGGCTCTGTGCAGCTTTCAGTGAGGCTCTGTGCAGCTTTTAATCAAGCTCAGTGCAGAGAAACACTTCCTGAGTTTGGTCCCCTGCCAGGCCGGGAGGAGACCAAACTCCCTGTATTAACTGTGGCAGGGAACAGAACAGCAAACAGTTTTTTCTATTCCATTTTAAACACATTTATCTTAATTTTAAAAGCAAGTGAATGGGAAGGTGTCTGCTAATTACACAAGGAATACTATATTAAACGTTTTATTTGGTGACAGGTACTCTTAAAATTTTTATCGGTCAGGGTCTTGGTGCTGTGAGACCCACTGATCGATAGATATAGCCAAGAGAAGTGCGTGGTTGTGCCCTTCACTCTTTAGTATGTCATGTGACCCTGATTGATCAAAACGTTTGACATCTCTGTGTGAACTGTCAAAATGTTTTTTTTAAAGTGACAGTAACGCTTTAACTCTTTTTTTTTTTCCAATAAGACATTAAATGGCACATGTGCAGGCAGGAAATCCTTTGACTGCTATAGATTTTGAGGCTTTATCAGAGACACCTGGTGTGGGTGTGCGCATATGGAGGGAAAAAAATTGAATCATACCAAATACCACATCAGTTTATTAGATAAAAATTTTTTTTTTATTAAAATGGTTTATTTTACATTTGAAAACCGGCCACTAGGGGTCTCCCTCCTAGTGGCCGGCTGCAGCCTGGCGTGACGTTACACTTGAATTCGGACCGATGCCGGCCGGGAAATCAGTCCTAATTCATTCAGCCTGGGCTTGCTCCCTGCCTGTCAATCAGACAGGCGGGAGCGAGAGCTGAAAACACACATTGGCTCCCTGGCCTCATATGCCGGCCCCGCCTCCCAGCATATACGCGCCGCTGCTGCTGCCTCAGGATTGGTATGTCTTTTTCGGGGGGGGGGAGAGCGGGGTTCCCGTCTGCCTGCACTTCGGTGTGTCTTTTTCGAGGGGAGGGGAGAGCGGGGTTCAGGGCCGCGGCCATTGCCATAACAAAGTTATTATTTTCAACACAGGGTGCCTCCAGTTGTTTCACCACTACAACTCCCAGCATGCCCTGACAGCCAATAGATGTCAGGGCAAGCTGGGAGATGTAGTGATGAAACAACTGGAGGCACCCTGTATAGATGAGCTAAGGGCGGAAGTCGTCCCCCTCCAGCAGGCATCAGTGACATCGCGTCTTAAGGCAGGGGGGGGTTAGGGTTAGATGGGCAATAGGCAGGGACAGAAAAAAAAAAAGGATGGTGGGAGCTACCCTTTAACACTGTGCAACTAATGATAAAAAGGTGGAGTTAGGAAGAAAAAAAACATAGGAAGTAAATGAACTTTTTGTCTTTATTTCTGTCTTAGTTGCCTGGAAACAGAAAAACAAACAATGGGGTATATTAAACTTAGTACATATCTATTTCCATGCACTAAAACTGAATAACATTAAAGGGGTATTCCCGCCTGAGACATCTCATCCCCTATTCTGATCTCTGTGCACCACCCGGCATTCTGTGCCCCAGTCTTGGAAACGCTGGTTTTCTGAGACAGAGACGTTATGTCACAGCATGCCCCCTCGTGACATTCATGTCTAAGGCCGGAATACCCCTTTAAAACCACCTGCTTATTATTGTGTAGGTCTTCCTAGTCAGGAGTAGGCTTGCCATGAGGCCACTTGAATAGCCTCAGGTAGCACCACCTGCTTATAGAAGGCTCAAAGGACAAACCTACCTACTGCCTTCTGTTAGGGTGGTGGGCAGGCTCCAAGACCTGAACCCCCTTGATGACCCTTGTCGTATATTTCAAGAAGTAAAAACTAAAAGTGCAAAAGTGGTACTGCTAAAAACTACAGCTTTTAGCGAATGTGTTTATATACATTATATATATATATATATATACATACATACATATATATATATATATATATATATATATATATATATAAATAAATAAATGGTGTCATTGCTTAGTTTGCCTCAGGCAGAAGAAAGGCTAGATTCACCCCTGCCCCTTGTGGTGCCGTAACGGCTCTGACCTGCCAAGACATGGACGCCATAAGATCTCTGGAGAGTAACTGGAACCAAGATCTAAGCAGCAGATCCTTTAGGTCCTGTAAAGTGCAGGGTAAGGACTCAATGGATCAAACTTTTTTTTTTCCAGCACATCCAAGAGGTGCTGTTTATGACCAAGACATGGAGAATGTGAAGACTTAAAGGGGTATTCCAGGAAAAAACTATTTTTTTTATATATATCAACTGGCTCCAGAAAGTTAAAAAATCTTAATCCTTTCAATAATTATCAGCTGCTGAAGTTGAGCTGTCATTTTCTGTCTGGCAACAGTGCTCTCTGCTGACATATCTGCTTGTCTCAGGAACTGCACAGAGAAGAAGAGGTTTGCTATGGGGATTTGCTTCTAATCTGGGCGGTTCCCGAGACACGTGTCATCAGAGAGCAGTTAGACAGAAAAGAACAACTCAACTTCAGCAGCTAATAAGTACTGAAAGTATTACGATTTTTTTTATAGAAGTAATTTACAAATCTAAAAAAATGGGGTATGTGCAGCTCACAATATAAATTAATCGAGGCTAAATGGAAAGCATTTACACCAAAAAATACTAGTACAAAATAATATATAAGGAGAAAAAGGGGGGGTACCAAATGCCTCTAGACTAATACCATAAAATGGTACATGATGATGAAATTACAGAAAAAATAATAAATAATAAATCGGACTGTGCTTCACTTTAAATGATGTACAAATTTAATATAAAAAATACAAATAGGACATAAAATAAATAATACAAATCTAATACAAAAATGCCTCCTACCACAGGGCCCTTGTGGGGAGGTGAGATAATTAAATACAAAGCATATATTAAAAATATTTTTGTAAAAATTATAGCATGTGAATTACGCTCTACCGCTATCTCAATATATTGTAAACCGACATAGTATACTTTTGTGCGGTATACTCCGTTCCCATGTGATTTAGAACAGTTCACAAAGTGATATAGTTACCAACTCCTCAGGGTGGTTTTGGCTGGACGTCCGAGAGATAAATAAATGAGAACTGTATTCAGCGCTAGCGTGCGCTTACGGTGATGGGCCCGGATGCCACAGGCCAAAAAGGTCACCGGTCACGGAATAATGGCAGGCTCGATGGCAGATGCAATGGAGGCTTTATCCAGCGCTGGCATGCGCTTGCGGTGACGGGCCCGGTTGCCGCAGGCCAAAGAGAAGTCACCGATCACGGAGTAGCTCCGGAGATGTAGATGAACTCGGAGATATATGGATCTTGCTCCGGAAACAGGGAAAGGAAAGCCTCGTGGAAGATCTCTCGGCGTCTGGTGGAATGGCGGATGAATTACAGCCAGGTGTACAATCAGCAGGTGATGGAGTTGTATCGGAGATAGATGATGGCGGTTTGTAGATTGCGGTAGTCATGCAATAAGTATTTCTTTCTCTAGACGCGTTTCAGGGTACTTTATATATGACCCTTTCCTCAGTAGAGATATCTTTAACAGTGAAGCTCAAAGTCCTTTTATACATGTTACCTGTCTAATTGTTACAGGTGTGTTTCTGTTTAAATCTTCCGCAAATAGCGGAATGGAATGGGAAACATGGAGTTGTTTCATCTTAATAAAGCAGTGTTCACATTTAGAATCAGTATATATGCGTTCTTATTTAAATATAGTGTCATATATATTATAAACATTGGAATGATACATATAACATGCAATAAAGTGTACAGATAAAGTGTATAGTACTGAGATAGAAGACAAAAAGATAATAAAATAAAAATAAATAAAAACGAAAAATAAAAATAAAAATAAAACTAGAATAAAAATAAAAATAAAGATAAAAATAAAGATAAAAATAAAAATAAAATAATAAAGATAATACTGAGATAGTGTGTATAGTTAAAGTTTACAGACAATGATACATATATATGTTAAACATTATAAACATTATTATTTTTTATCTTTATTTTTATTTTTATTCTAGTTTTATTTTTATTTTTATTTTTCGTTTTTATTTATTTTTATTTTATTATCTTTTTGTCTTCTATCTCAGTACTATACACTTTATCTGTACACTTTATTGCATGTTATATGTATCATTCCAATGTTTATAATATATATGACACTATATTTAAATAAGAACGCATATATACTGATTCTAAATGTGAACACTGCTTTATTAAGATGAAACAACTCCATGTTTCCCATTCCATTCCGCTATTTGCGGAAGATTTAAACAGAAACACACCTGTAACAATTAGACAGGTAACATGTATAAAAGGACTTTGAGCTTCACTGTTAAAGATATCTCTACTGAGGAAAGGGTCATATATAAAGTACCCTGAAACGCGTCTAGAGAAAGAAATACTTATTGCATGACTACCGCAATCTACAAACCGCCATCATCTATCTCCGATACAACTCCATCACCTGCTGATTGTACACCTGGCTGTAATTCATCCGCCATTCCACCAGACGCCGAGAGATCTTCCACGAGGCTTTCCTTTCCCTGTTTCCGGAGCAAGATCCATATATCTCCGAGTTCATCTACATCTCCGGAGCTACTCCGTGATCGGTGACTTCTCTTTGGCCTGCGGCAACCGGGCCCGTCACCGCAAGCGCATGCCAGCGCTGGATAAAGCCTCCATTGCATCTGCCATCGAGCCTGCCATTATTCCGTGACCGGTGACCTTTTTGGCCTGTGGCATCCGGGCCCGTCACCGTAAGCGCACGCTAGCGCTGAATACAGTTCTCATTTATTTATCTCTCGGACGTCCAGCCAAAACCACCCTGAGGAGTTGGTAACTATATCACTTTGTGAACTGTTCTAAATCACATGGGAACGGAGTATACCGCACAAAAGTATACTATGTCGGTTTACAATATATTGAGATAGCGGTAGAGCGTAATTCACATGCTATAATTTTTACAAAAATATTTTTAATATATGCTTTGTATTTAATTATCTCACCTCCCCACAAGGGCCCTGTGGTAGGAGGCATTTTTGTATTAGATTTGTATTATTTATTTTATGTCCTATTTGTATTTTTTATATTAAATTTGTACATCATTTAAAGTGAAGCACAGTCCGATTTATTATTTATTATTTTTTCTGTAATTTCATCATCATGTACCATTTTATGGTATTAGTCTAGAGGCATTTGGTACCCCCCCTTTTTCTCCTTATATATTAATTTACAAATCTGTTTAACTTCCTGGAGCCAGTTGATATATAAAAAAATAATTTTTTTCCTGGATAACCCCTTTAACCTATGTGCATATGACATATTTTTCTGTCACGAATTTTCACTTTGTATGCCTCGTTTTTTGGTGTTTATAACCCCATTCAATGCAGTCCATGAAATCCATGTCAAGAAGTGACAAGACACTTCTTTTTTTATGTCCCTATTGACATCAATGAGGTGCAGATTCCACTTGGATTATGACATATTTTGCAGTGTGGCAGGGTACATTATGCTGCTGAAAGAAAACATTATTGCCATAAAGGGGTGTACTTGGTCTGCAACAATGTTTATAGAGGTGGTACGGGCAAGTAACATATACTGTACATGAATGCCAGGACCCAAGGAATCCCCTAAGAATACTTAGGGGCTAACATTTCAAGTGTCATGAGAAATAATTTTATTTACATTGGTCTAAAATTTTGTTTTCATACTATTATTATACAGTATTGAGTGCAGATTGATGGGGGAAGACTTTCTGATTGCACTGTATTCACATGCACTGGATGCAGTATGGTAGTGAAATTGATAAGAATCCAGGTGCATAATCCAATGTTAACAAATATCTGCTTAAAGGGGTACTCCGGTGGAAAATAATTTTTTTTTTTAGCACTGTGGTCACACAGAAAAGAAATTCAAAAAGAAAAGAACTTCCTCTGTAGCATACAGCAGCTGATAAGTACTGAAAGGATTAAGAATTTAAAATAGAAGTAATTTAAAAATCTTTTTAACTTTCTGGCACCAGTTGATTAACAACATTTTTTTTCCCCACCGGAGTACCCCTTTAATTCTAATGTTTTTACAGGCACAATAAATCTTACCTACAGCCCACATAACAGTGCCAAACGTGTCAGACTCTTCTTTCCCAGAATCTGTGTTTTTCCAGGTCACCTCAAGGTTCCCATTTGCTAGTTTTGTTACTCTTGATGGAACGCATTTTCTTAAGAACCTTGTCCCATACGATTCCATGTAATCAGTCACTAGAGTAGCCATTTGCTGTAGAACATATAGATATGTATGTTAAGAATAAGATAAAATGGATCACAAACTATAGAATATATTAAGTTAAAAACAGGTTCATACCTGATCAAACCCTCTCAGGGGAATGCTTCTCACCATAGCAGTTGTATCCAGTCCAATGCCAGTCAAGAACCCTGCACACTCCAACGAAACATCTGGCAGAAAATGTTATGGATAAAGATGGAAAAGTAGTATATAGCTAACAACTATCACGTTTGGATTTACCTTCTCATATACCTTTGCATACTTATGCTTGCACTAATATATTTATTCACTGCATTTATTTACTGTTTGCAGAAGTCTTTCTACCTCCACTGGATGCCACCACCACTCCAACCTCAAAAGTCTTCACTTAATAAACTCATCGAGGATACTCAGGAAACAACCACTAGTTCTTTAAATAGAAAAAGTCCAAAGACAGGCCACAAACATTGTGGAAGGCCTTAAGTATAAAATTTATTGGGACAGAAAGAAATCTGTATAATCTGAGGGTAAGATGGGAAAAAGAAGACACAATCAAAACTTTTATATATGTAAAATAGGTAATAGGGAAGTGTTTTTGAAGAGAATCTATCAGCTATTCACCTGCACTAAACCCAATATACTGGGTTAAAGTGCGGGTGAATAGCTGTAAAAGGAAGGGCCACTGACATTTATAGGTGCCGTAGGTCCAAAGTTCTGCCCGTTACAACTGCATTTTCATTGCGCTGCAGGGCACATTGGAGTCGGGGAGATGGCTCTCTCAGCTTCTCTTGTCTCATCAATATTCTGCCCTGGCCTGTCCCCTTTCGTGATGCGAGGGCCTGGGGAGGAGGGTGGATGAGCGCACTACTCCCTGCTACACCCGGCTCTGATGTCTCATAAGGGGGTGGGCCAGGGTAGAATATTCATGAGGCGGGGGAGCTGAGCGAGCCAGCATCCCGCCTCCAATGCACCTTGCAGCGCAATGAAAATGCTGTTGTAACGGGCAGAGCTATAGACCTGGAGCACTTTAAAATGTAAGCGACGCTGTCTTTTACAGATATTTAACTGTGCTTTAACCCCGTATATTGGGTCAGAATTGGAAAATAACCACAAAAACAAGGGAACACACTCTAAGGTTAGTTGGGGGGAAGCAATCTCACAAGCAATGTGAGAAATTATTTAACTGAAAAAATGTGTATATGAAGTTTGTATAGAGCTTTGTAACAAACTTCCAGCAAATGTGCTTGGTAAATGCACTATAAGAGAGTTTAAAGTGGACCTTTCTGGTTTCTGGGGTATAAACTAAGGCCATGGCTCTACAGGGCTTCTGACCCTGAATCTGTGCAAACTTCTCAGTGTGTATCTCATTATCAATCACAGACTACAAAGATTACAAAAAGATAACCTCTATTTTAAAGCGTTACTGTCTTTAGAATTTTTTTTTTCCCATTTAATACTTCCTTAAAAACTAAGCATTTTCCTAAGATACTTTATTAAAAAATGTTATTGCTAAAGATGTGAAATAAAGTTTTAAAAATATGACCACTAGGGATTTCTGTCTCTTTAAAGGGGTACTCCGGCGCAAAACATCTTATTCCCTATCAAAAGGATAGGTGATAAGATGTTAGATCGTGGGGATCCCGCCACTGGGGACCCCCTGATCGCTGGCGCAGCACCCCGGAAATCCAGGCACGGAGCAAACTCTGCTCCGTGCCAGATGACTGGGGACTAGAGCTGCCATGCCCCTTCCATTCAGGTCTATGGAAGGCTACGTACTAGCCGTCACGCTCCCTCCCATAGACATGGAGGGGGCGTGGTGTGACGTCACGAACACGGGAGCTCCACGCTTCCGTGTTCCGGGCGTCGCTGCTACAGGGACGGAGATCGCAGGTCCCAGCTGTGGGACCCCCACAATCTAACATCTTATCCCCTATACTTTTGATAGGGGATAAGATGTTTTGCGCTGGAGTACCCCTTTAATTTTGACAACGAACCCTGGTATCTAGGGCTCTTTGGTCCTGGTTACTAAGAAAAGGACCAGAATTCTGAAGGGAGGGGGAGTGGGGGGGTGATTTTCTCTCTCCTCTGCGCACTCAGTACAGTGTATTATCCAGCTTTCAACTGTGTGAGGAGAACACCTATGAGATCCAGACAAGATGCAGACAGCTTGCAGCCTCTTCAGGAGAAGCATTCACATGCACAGTGACAATCAATAAAAGGTGCTAAACTAATATTTATATGCAAAGTAGTTTATCTTTGGTCATTTTATGAACTTATTTCTTGTGTATTATATAGGTTCCACATGGCTGCTTTAGGGTTATAAAAAGCATGCACTTTGGTCACAAAGCTGTGAAAATGTAAAAATCATTTTTTTTTCTGTCCTTGCCATATAGTTTCCCATGGCTGAATTAGAATTATATAGAGCATGCATTTAGTCAGAAAGTGTAAAAATGTTTGTGCAGACCTCATGACAGGGGATAGGGGAAGGGGGAGGAGCTCATCATACTCCAGGGGAAATGCCCCCAGCCTATGAGTAGAGTTCAGAAAGACTCATTATATCAATACATAGATCAAAAGTTATTTTACATATTAAGCACATGCATATTATTATACATACAGGTCTTAGGACACTTACTACACTGATTAAAGCATTTCATTTTTTTTCTTACTAATGACAGTAACGCTTTAAAGCTGAAGTATTTTTGCCATTTTTCTTTTTCTAAAAATCAGTCTTAAAATAACTTTTTTATTATATAAATTATGCATTGCAGGTGCTCATGTGACTTCCATTCTACACTCGGCACTTTCCATGATCTTGTTTGTCAGTGTACATAAACCACAGCAGAACTTCCTAAAGGTTTCACCCATATACTTAAATGTTTCCTCTATAAATGAGTGAGTGCTACAGTTTCTCTGGGTCTATGGACCCATTCCCAGACCTCAGTTATGCCAATGCTGACAGTTTATTGTATTTTGGGCATGCCTAATATTTTTTAAATTTCTAGAATTTTAGCATTGTATTCAGTATTACCATCCAAACTGTTAAGGTAAATTTTAAAATAGATAAAAATACAGATCAATGGAAGTAAACAGCTCTGATATAAAAGGATACAGCTGGCTCCAACCACTAAACTGTCGGGAAAACAAACAAAAAACAGTGTTTATTGTACGCTGTCTCATAAGTACCACACCTCAATAATATCCAAAATTATTGTGCGATTACAAGATTAGAGAGGTAATCTGTCCCTCTATTACAGAAAAGAGTAAACAGCTCATAAAATCAGAATGTACACTGCTGAATAGAGAAGCCTTACATGCTGCAGAATTTAGCACTTAATGCTGCAATAAAAGTGGTATACCTGACAATCAACAGTTCCCATAAAAGACCGCACAGGACTCAAAAAATATATATCACAGCAGTTTAACTATATTATACATACACACACATATTTGGGGTATGCTACTGTATTGGAACAGAATAGTGGAAGATTTGTATTATGGCACCTCTATTGGTCAGTGGTTGTTGGAAAAGTGTGTTTTGGTAGCCTTACTCTAAGATGGCTTACTTTAAAGCGGTACTCTGCTCCTAGACATCTTATCCCCTAACCAAAGCATAGGGGATAACATGTCTGATCGCGGGGGTCCTACAGCTGGGACTGCGCGATCTTTGTTAGAACGCTGGGTGCAGGTGCCGGGTTGTGACATCATGACCACACCCCCTAAATTAAAGTCTATGGGAGGGGGCGTGGCGGCCAGAATGTCCCCCTCCCATAGAATTGTATTGAGGGGGCGTGGTGTAACATCACAATGGGACGTGGCCATGACGTCACGACCCTGCCGCATGCTCCAAGCGTTCGGAACCTTTAAAGGGGTGCTCCGGTGGAAAACGTATTTATTTTTATTTTTTTTTAAATCAACTGGTGCCAGAAAGTTAAACAGATTTGTAAATTACTATTAAAACATCTTAATCCTTTCAGTACTTATTAGCTTCTGAATACTACAGAGGAAATTATTTTCTTTTTGGAACACAGTGCTCTCTGCTGACATCTCTGTCCATTTTAGTAACTGTCCAGAGCAGTATATGTTTTCTATGGGGATTTTCTCTTACTCTGGACAGTTCTTAAAATGGACAGAGGTGTCAGCAGAGAGCACTGTGGTCATGATGTCAGCACAGAACTCTGTGTTCCAAAAAGAAAATAATTTCCTCTGTAGTATTCAGCAGCTAATAAGTACTGGAAGGATTAAGATTTTGTAATAGAAGTAATTTACAAATCTGTTTAACTTTCTGGCACCAGTTGATAAAAAAAAAAAAAAAAAGTTTTCCACCGGAGTACCTCTTTAACCTCTTAACCCCTTAAGGACCAAGGGTGTACAGGTACGCCCTTGGTCCTGCTCTCCTGATATAACGCGGGGTTACACAGTAACCCCGCGTCATATCACGGCGGGCCCGGCGTCATAGTGAAGCCGAGAACCGCCTCTAATAGCGTGCAGCGCCGATCGCGGCGCCGCACGCTATTAACCCTTTAGCCGCGCGCTCAGAGCTGAGCGGCTAAAAGTGAAACCGAAAGTGGCCGGCTAGCTCAGTCGGGCTGTTCGGGATAGCCGCGGCTAATCGCGGCATCCCGAACAGCTGACAGGACAGCGGGAGGGCACCTACCTGCCTCCTCGCTGTCCGATCGCCGAATGACTGCTCAGTGCCTGAGATCCAGGCCTGAGCAGTCATGCGGCAGAATCGTTGATCACTGGTTTCTTATGAGAAACCAGTGATCAGCATAGAAGATCAGTGTGTGCAGTGTTATAGGTCCCTATGGGACCTATAACACTGCAAAAAAAAAAGTGAATAAAGATCATTTAACTCCTCCCCTATTAAAAGTTTGAATCACCTTCCTTTTCCAATAAAAAAAAAAACACAGTGTAAATAAAAATAAACATATATGGTATCACCGCGTGCGGAAATGTCCGAGTTATAAAAATATATCATTAATTAAACCGCTCGGTCAATGGCGTGCGCGCAAAAAAATTCCAAAGTACAAAATAGTGCATTTTTGGTCACTTTTTATATCATTTAAAAATGAATAAAAAGCAATCAATAAGTCCTATCAATGCAAAAATGGTACCGTTAAAAACTTCAGATCACGGCGCAAAAAATGAGCCCTCATACCGCCTCATACACGGAAAAATAAAAAAGTTATAGGGGTCAGAAGATGACAATTTTAAACATATTAATTTTCCTGCATGTAGTTATGATTATTTTCAGAAGTACGACAAAATCAAACCTATATAAGTAGGGTATAATTTTAACCGTATGGACCTACAGAATAAAGATAAGGTGTCATTTTTACCAAAAAATGTACTACGTAGAAACGGAAGCCCCCAAAAGTTACAAAACGGCGTTTTTTTTCAATTTTGTCGCACAATGATTTTTTTTCCCGTTTCACCGTAGATTTTTGGGCAAAATGACTGATGTCATTACAAAGTAGAATTGGTGGCGCAAAAAATAAGCCATCATATGGATTTTTAGGTGCAAAATTGAAAGAGTTATGATTTTTTAAAGGCAAGGAGCAAAAAACGAAAATGCAAAAACGGAAAAAACCCCAGTCCTTAAGGGGTTAAGGACTAGGCACGTATGAGTACGTCCCTGGTCCCTGGGTCTTAAGGACCAGGCACGTACTCATATGTCCGTGGGAATTTCGCATCCCGCCGCTCGCCGGGTGGGTTGTGAAACCGGACACCTGCTGAAATCGTTCAGCAGACGTCCGAGGCAAACGCCGAGGGGGGTCCTGAGACACCCCCCCCCCCCCCATGTCGGCGATCGCAGAAAATCGTGTGTCAATTCAGAAATTCAGACATGCGATTTTCTGCTGTTCCGGGCTGATCGTGTCTCAGGTGACCCGATCACCCGGAAAATAGTGATGATCTGACCTGTCGGTGACAGCCCAGATCATCTTGCAGGGTAGGAGTGAGGTCGCAGTGATGCAATCTCCTCCTATCCCCTGCCATTGGTCAGAA
This sequence comes from Hyla sarda, assembly GCF_029499605.1. NCBI lineage: Eukaryota > Metazoa > Chordata > Amphibia > Anura > Hylidae > Hyla > Hyla sarda. The sequence continues at coordinate 440,034,034 of NC_079189.1, forward strand.
CTGATTCTGACCAATGGGAGAGCAGGACACAGTGCCAACCCCCCGTTTTGCCCACGCCTGGATGTCACGGGGAACATGCGGAGAAGATGGAGGTCTGTACCTGCAGGAGAAGATGCCTGGGAACAGCTGATCGTCGCTGCAGACTGCTGGATCCTGGCTCAGGTAGGGAAGCGACGTGGGGGGGGGGGGGGGGAGTGAAAGTAAACTGATCTTTACTGTGGCAACCACTAGGAAGGCCATACTGCAACTCCCAGCATGCCCATGCTGGGAGTTGTAGTTTTGCAACATTTGGAGGGTCACAGTTTGGGGAACACTGTTACAGTGGTGCCCAAACTGTAGCCCTCCAGATGTTGCCAAACTACAACTCTCAGCATGCCTAGACTGCCCAGGCATGCTGGGAGTTGTAGTTCTGTAACATCTGTCCCTTCAGATTTGGCAATTTTCATGAAATTTTTGAAAATTGCTGCTCTACTTTGAAGCCCTCTAATTTTTTCAAAAAGTAAAAATATGTCCATTTTATGATGCCAACATAAAATAGACATATTGTATTTGTGAATAAAAATAAAATTTATTTGGAATATCCATTTTCCTTACAAGCAGAGAGCTTCAAAGTTAGAAAAATGCTAAATTTTCTAAATTTTCATGAAATTTGGGGATTTTTCACCAAAAAAGGATGCAAGTAACGACGAAAATTTACCACCAAAATAAAGTAGAATATGTCACGAAAAAACTATCTCAGAATCAGAATACTGGGTAAAAGCGTTTTAGAGATATTAATTCTTAAAGTGACAGTGGTCAGATGTGCAAAAAAACGCTCTGGTCCTACAGTGAAAATTGGCCTGATCCTTAAGGGGTTAATGTCCCTTTAACCCTCTTAGGGGCATTCTTCATATATATATATATATATATATATATATATATATATATATATATACATATACATACACATACATACACACACACATATATATATGGAAAATATGTGCTGGGCAACTATAGGGCAGGCACAGGAGTGGCCACTTGCTGTAAGTAACGTCATCAGAGTTACCTCTGATTCCAGTCATTTTACCCCTGCATAGCTGCATGTACAAGAAATCGCAGAATGAAGTTTCATTAAGTGAATAAAAACTATTTTAAAGAGTGTCACAAAAGCTTTTAAAAATATTTTTTTTAAATTCCCCATATTTAAAAATTCAAAACACCTTTTCTGTTTTTTCAAATAAATTCTAAACCACAAAATGAATAATGTTATTTCTCACACAAGATGCGATGTTACACCTCAAAAGCCAGAAAACATAGACTATAAAGCAAGCCTCATCTTACTCAATATGGAAACAATTAAAACTACATCTAAGCTCTATGTATGGGAAATATATAATTCAGGAACATGGAGATGTAGAGCAATGTAAAAAAAAATTCTGCGAACTGCGATTCCCTTTAGATTACTCAATGTGAACATACCCTTAAAAGGATACTGGGGTTTATTTACTAACGTGATTCCAACTCTTTTGTCGGGTTTTGCACCCAAATTGTGTCGCACGTCCCTTGCGACAATTTGCGACCAAAAAAACCCTGAAAATGGGGCGTGGTCACAGGATAAAGTGGGCATGGTCCCGACAAAAGGGGCGTGGACCAGACAGTTTTAAAAAATCCCAACATATTTACTAAGGTTTCCACAGAAAAAGTGTTGTATTTGAGACGGATCAGAACAGTTGTAAAAAATGCAAAATGTAGGGAAGAGTGCAAAATGTAGGGAAACCTTAGTAAATACCTTGGGAAAATACCAATGGGAAATCAAAACCCACAAAGAAACCTACACTTCACTCTTAGTAAATAAACCCCACAATTTTTATATTTTATTTAAACTTTCTCAGGCTACTGGTATTTAAAGGGGTACTCCGGTGCTTAAACATCTTATCCCCTATCCAAAGGATAGGGTATAAGATGCCTGATCGTGGGAGTCCGGCCGCGGGGGACCCCCAGGATCATGCACACGGCACCCCGTTCGCTTCGGTACTGATTACCGGCGACCGCAGGGCCGGCGGCGTGTGACGTCACACCTCCACCCCCGTGTGACGTCATGCTCTGCCCCTCAATGCAAGCCGACGGGAGGGGGCGGGATAGCTATAATGCCCCCTCCCGTAGGCTTGCATTGAGGGGCGGAGCGTGACGTCACACACAGCCCGCCCTGCGGTCGACCATAATAAGACCCGGAGCGAACACGCTTCGGGGGACTGATTACAAACAGGGTGCCGCGTGCATGATCCCGGGGGTCCCCAGCGGCGGGACTCCCACGATCAGGCATCTTATCCCCTATCCTTTGGATAGGGGATAAGATGTTTAAGCACCGGAGTACCCCTTTCAAAAAAAACAAACAGGACTTACCTGCCGCCTCTCCTCCTGGTGCCTCCGCAGTGATCCTCTTAATGGTTGCCGGTATTGATCCGTCACACTGCAGCTCAGTTAACCTCCGCCCGCAGCGATGTCCCGCCTTGGTAATTGACTGAGCGGCAGTATGATGTATTCGGTCCCAATACCAGGAAGAAGACTGGGGCCAAGGCAGAATAAATCATACTGCCGCTCAGCCAATCACTGGGCAAGGCAGGACATCTCTGCGCCGGTGATAAGCTGAGCCACAGTGTGACGGATCAACCACAGGCAACCAGGAAGAATATCTCTGGGGAGACTGGAGTGGAATACTGGAGGCTCTGGGGGAGTGGCAGCAGGAAAGTTGTTGTTTTTAGTTCTTGTTTTTTAAATGCCAGAATTTCCTTTGTTGCAAAAAAAAAGTTAGCACTCTAACACTAAAACTTTGTTGTAAAGCATGCAAAACCAATAGGTTTTGTAATTGCTTTCATTAGAAAATTTTCAGTATTTCATACTGAAAAAGCTAGTCAAACAACTGCCCCCCCCCCCTGCTTGGACACATACTAGTCCTACTGTGTCCATGCATCATCACCTATGTCATGGACACACTTCCTTGATTGACAGCTGAGTGCAGGGCTCACAGTTGGAGGAAAAATCCGCCCACTGTCAGCTTGTGTCCTGCCACGGTCAGTGAGGACAAGCTGGGAGTTGTAGTTTTGCTAATGTTAGGGGAGATATAAGCAGACAGCATACTGAGGGAGGAGGCAGAGACCTGCACAGTGATGCCACGCCCCCTCCCTTTGAGAGGAATTCAGACTAGTGAGCTAAATTAAAAGTGTAATAAAAAAATAAAGAAAGATGCTAGACACATAAAAATTAGATATACATGGTCAGGATTAGGTACCGATTGATATATTTAAAAAAAAAAAAAATCTGACGGGTACGCTGTAACCGCTTAAGGACACAGCTCATTTTGGCCTTGAGGAAACAGGAAATTTTAATCTTTGCACTTTCTTTTTTACCTCTGTACCGTCTAAGAGCCAGGACTCTTATTTTTCCACCTATAGACCCATATCAGGGCTTGTTTTTTTATGCAAACAATTGGACTTTGTAATGACATTACTCATTTAGCCATAAAATGTGCAGCGCAATCAAAAGAAAAATATTTTTGGAGGGAAACTGATAAGAAAACCTAAATTTTGTACCTTTTTGGGGGTTTGTGCACTTTATGGTAAAAATAACATGTTCTCTTCATTACAACGATATCCAATTTATATAGCTTTTCTATTATTGGAATTTTTCTTTTAATTGTCCTCTTCTGATTCATATTACCTTTTTTTTATCGTTTTTTCTCGGGCATATATGAGAGCTAATTTTTTGTGCCATGATCTGCAAATTTTATAGGTACCATATTTGTTTTGATGGGACTTTTTGATAGCATTTTTTATAAAAAAAAAAATTCTGATATATGATGGGATAAAAATAAAATCTGTATTTTTGGGGTTTACTCTTTTATGTTTATGTTGTTTGCTCTGTGGGGATAAAAACATTATATTTTAATAGTTTGGACAATTACGCATGTGGCAATACTAAATAGGTTTATTTATTTATTTTTGTAAAAATGGGAAAATAAGGGTGATTTTATTTTTATTAGTGGAGGGGTTTTTATATAGTTTTAACCCCATAAGGACGAAGCCCATTTTGACCTTAAGGACAAGGGCAATTTTCGTTTTTGCACTTTAATTTTTCCCTCCTCCCCTTCTAAAAATCATAGTGCTTTAAATTTTGCACCTATAGACCCATATAAGGGCTTGTTTTTCACACCATCAATTGTACTTTGTAATGACTTCAATCATTTAATAACAAAATCTACCGCAAGACCAAAAAAATATATATTTGTGGGGTGAAAAAAACGCCATTTTGTAAATTTTGGGGGCATCCGTTTCTACATAAAAAATGACACCTTATATTTATTCTGTAGGTCCATATAGTCACAAGGATACCCAATTTATATAGGTTTTATTTTATTTTACTACTTTAAAAAAAATTATAACTACATGCACCAAAATTTGTATGTTTAAAATTGGCATCTTCTGACCCCTATAGCTTTTTCTATTTTTTGCATACGGGGCTATATGAGAGCTAATTTTTGGCGCCGTGGTCTGTAGTTTTTAACAGTACCATTTTGTTTAGATGGGACTTTTTGATCACTTTTTATTTATTTTTTATGGTATATGAATTGACCAAAAAGGTACAATTTTGGACTTTGGTATTTTTTCACGTGTACACCACCAACCGTGTGGTTTTAGCTAACCTAATATTTTAATAGTTTGGACTTTAAAAAAAATTAATAAAATTGAATTAACCCCTTCTCTATTAAAAGTTTGAATCACCCCCCTTTTCCCATTTTTTCAACACTTTTTTTTTTTAGCCCCCATGGGGGGGCTATACTATGGAATCTTCTGATTGCATAAACTGATCAATGCTATGCCATAGCATAGATCAGTGTTATCGGCGATCTGCTGCTCTAGCCTGCATAGCAGGCTAGGAGCAGCAGAAGACCGCACGGGCAGCGAGGAGGCAGGTAAGGGCCTTCCCACCATCCACTCAGCTTATTGGGACCCGTGATGTCAGCTCCACTGAGCTACCGGCACTGTAAACCCCGCATTTTAGACACTGTGATAAACTTTGATTGCGGCGTTTAATGCTGGGCATCGACCCGATCGGCAGTGCCCGGCATTAGTGGTGGGTCCTGGCTGCCCGTAGCAACCGGGACTCAAAGGGTTTAAACCGTTCTCCGCTCATGAGAACAATTTAAACCCCGTTAACGGGACCAGGTACGCCCTCGGTCCTTAAGTCCGAGGATGCGAGGGCGTACCTGTACGCCCTGTGTCCTGGACAGGTTAAAAACCTTTTTTATTATAGTTTTACAAACTTTTTAAGCCCCTTTAGGGGACTTTTACATGCAAATCACTAGATTGCATAACATTAAACAGTGACATCGTCACTAAAAACAGTGAGATCGTCGCTCCACTAATACAGCCTTGCTCTACCACACTGCATCACTGGAGAGACTAGCAGGCTGCTAGAGGCTGACAAGGGGAACCTCCACCACCATTGTACCTCATCAGACCCCTGCAATTACGCTGCGGTGGTCCGATAAGACCCCTGAGCTAGCCAAGATGGATGATTTTATACTTTAGATGCCGTGATTGGCATTAATTAGAGATGGGCGAACTTTTCAAAAATTCAATTCGGCCGATTCGCCGAATTTTCCTAAAAAATTGGTTCAATCCCAATATAAAATTGGCTATTTCCGGTCTACAGAGAGCTTTTACACTTACTGCCCCCTATTAGCTTTAACCGGAAAAAAACGTAGATCTGTGGAGTGCGTATATTTTTAACTTTTTTTTACAGTAATACACCCCAGTAAGGTTGCAACAGAAAAAAGCATACTCTCTCTCTCTGAACTTTCCCTGCCTGCACTATGGTTGCTTGCAGTCTTTGAATGGGAAGTGCTTCCTGTGTTGATCTCAATTGACAGACTAGGAAACGACTCTCCCTGCCTGTAGTGATGTGGACTTGAGGTCAATGGATTTCCCCTGTGCTGATCTGTATTGTTAGTAATGCTGATTAGTGACCACACAGTGTCTGCTCTCTCTCTCTAGCCAGAACGAATGTCACCGCTGTAAAGATGTGTATTGTCAGTAACGGTGATTAGTGCGAACACACAGTCTCTGCTCTCTCAGCAAAACGGGAAATGCCCGTCTTCGGTAATGGCTGCTGAATATATAGGGCTGTGACATCACAGGGCTGGCTGCTGATTCAGGGTGATATTGCCTACCCGCCTTCCCAGACTTCCTTGCCCCATGTCCTTACATGTGTAGACGCCATTTTAGCCCCCTGACCCGCACAAAATGTAGTGAATGAAATTATTCATTACCACAAAGCGCGTGGAAATTCGGATTCGTTCCGAATGGAATTTTTCACTAAATTCGGTACAAATTCGACTTAGTCAGCTTCGATTCTCCCATCTCTAGCATTAAAGGGGTATTCCAGGAAAAAACTTTTTTTATATATCAACTGGCTCCAGAAAGTTAAACAGATTTGTAAATTACTTCTATTAAAAATCTTAATCCTTTCAGTACTTATGAGCTTCTGAAGTTAAGGTTGTTCTTTTCTGTCTAAATTCTCTCTGATGACACCTGTCTCGGGAACCGCCCAGTTTAGAAGAGGTTTGCTATGGGGATTTGCTTCTAAACTGGGCGTTTCCCGAGACAGGTGTCATCAGAGAGGATTTAGACAGAAAAGAACAACCTTAACTTCAGAAGCTCATAAGTACTGAAAGGATTAAGATTTTTTAATAGAAGTCATTTACAAATCTGTTTAACTTTCTGGAGCCAGTTGATATATATATATATATATATATATATAAAAAAAAAAAAAGTTTTTTCCTGGAATACCCCTTTAACCCCTTAAGGACACATGACGTTCTCATACATCTCCATTTCCGAGTCCTTAAGGACACATGACGTATGAGAACGTCATGTGTTTTACCGGCCCCCCGCAACCATCTGGAGCGGAGCCGGTCCCCGATGCCTGCTGAAATCGTTCAGCAGGCATCGGGGCATATCACCCAGGGGGGTCATTATGACCCCCCCATGTCGGCGATGGCCGCAGATCGCTGGACAATTCAGTCCAGCGATCTGCGGCGGATTCCGGGTCAATCGGGTCTCCAGTGACCCGGAATTATTGGCTGATCGGGGCCGTCAGAGACGGCCCCGATCAGCCAGAGCCAGCAGGGGTGAGGTGGCACTGGTGCCACCTCACGATCGCCCTGATTCGTCGGCCGGATTACCGGCCGACCAATCAGGGCGCCTGCTGCGGGTGTCACTCCCGCAACCCGCTCCGCCCCTCTTCCGGAGGACGTGAGCGGGTGCGGGACGTGCACCCCGGGTGCTGGGGACCCCGATCCCCGGCGCCCCTGTTGGGATCGGGGCCCCAGGAGCAGCGGCGGCGGCGGCGGAGACGACGAGGGACTGACCTGTGCGGCGAGGATCGTTGGAGGTGAGTGACAGCCTCCTGCTGTTGCTTAGCAACAGCTCCCAGCATGCAACAAGGGCATGCTGGGAGCTGTAGTTATGCAACAGCAGGAGGCAGACCACCACAACTCCCAGCATGCCCTTATGGGCATGCTGGGACTTGTAGTTTTGCAACAGCTGGAGGCACATTCTTTCTATGGAAAAGTGTACCTTCAGCTGTTGTGTAACTACAACTCCCAGCTTGCACAATCAGCTAAAGTGCATGCTGGGAGTTGTAGTGGTGCATCTGCTGGTTGCATAACTACAACTCCCAGCATGCCCGTTGGCTGTCGGTGACTGCTGAGAGTTGTAGTTTTGCAACAGCTGAAGGCACACTGAGTTAAGTAGCAAACCAGTGTGTCTCCAGCTGTTGCATAACTACAATCCCCAGCATCCCCAGCCAAAGTAGTATGCCTCCAGCTGTTGCATAACTACAACACCCAGCATGCCCTTCCGCTGTCCGTACATGCTGGGGGTTGTAGCTTTTGCAACAGCTGAAGGCACACTGGTTGCAAAACACTGAGTTTGTTACCAAACTCGGTGTTTCGCAACCAGTGTGCCTCCAGCTGTTGCAAAACTACAACTCCCAGCATGCACTGATAGACCGTACATGCTGGGAGTTGTAGTTTTGCAACAGCTGGATGTTCCCCCCCCCCCCCAATGTGAACGTACAGGGTACACTCACATGGGCGGAGGATTACAGTAAGTATCCGGCTGCAAGTTTGAGGTGCGGCAAAATTTCTGCCGCAGCTCAAACTGCCAGCGAGAAACTACTGTGAACCCCCCGCCCGTGTGACTGTACCCTAAAAACACTACACTACACTAACACACAATAAAATAAAAAGTAAAAAACACTACATATACACATACCCCTACACAGCCCCCCTCCCCTCCCCAATAAAAATTAAAAACGTCTGGTACGCCACTGTTTCCAAAACGGAGCCTCCAGCGGTTGCAAAACTACAACTCCCAGCATGCACTGATAGACCGTACATGCTGGGAGTTGTAGTTTTGCAACAGCTGGATGTTCCCCCCCCCAATGTGAACGTACAGGGTACACTCACATGGGCGGAGGATTACAGTAAGTATCCGGCTGCAAGTTTGAGCTGCGTCAAATTTTCTGCCGTAGCTCAAACTGCCAGCGAGAAACTTCTGTGAACCCCCGCCCGTGCGACTGTACCCTAAAAACACTACACTACACTAACACAAAATAAAATAAAAAGTAAAAAACACTACATATGCACATTCCCCTACACAGCCCCCCTCCCCAATAAAAATGAAAAACGTCTGGTACGCCACTGTTTCCAAAACGGAGCCTCCAGCTGTTGCAAAACAACTACTCCCAGTATTGCCAGATAGCCACTGACTGTCCAGGCATGCTGGGAGTTTTACAACAGCTGGAGGCACCCTGTTTGGGAATCACTGGCGTAGAATACCCCTATGTCCACCCCTATGCAAGTCCCTAATTTAGGCCTCAAATGCGCATGGCGCTCTCACTTTGGAGCCCTGTCGTATTTCAAGGCAACAGTTTAGGGCCACATATGGGGTATCGCCGTACTCGGGAGAAATTGGGCTTCAAATTTTGGGGGGTATTTTCTGCTATTACCCTTTTAAAAAATGTAAAATTTTTGGGAAAACAAGCATTTTAGGTAAAAAAAATATATATTTTTTTACATATGCAAAAGTCGTGAAACACCTGTAGGGTATTAAGGTTCAAATTACCCCTTGTTATGTTCCCCGAGGGGTCTAGTTTCCAAAATGGTATGCCATGTGTTTTTTTTTTGCTGTCCTGGCACCATAGGGGCTTCCTAAATGCGGCATGCCCCCAGAGCAAAATTTGCTTTCAAAAAGCCAAATGTGACTCCTTCTCTTCTGAGACCTGTAGTGCGCCAGCAGAGCACTTTTCACCCCCATGCGAGGTGTTTTCTGTATCGGGAGAAATTGGGCTTCAAATTTTGGGGGGTATTTTCTGCTATTACCCTTTTTAAAAATGTAAAATTTTTGGGAAACCAAGCATTTTAGGTAAAAAAAATATATATTTTTTTTACATATGCAAAAGTCGTGAATCACCTGTAGGGTATTAAGGTTCACTTTACCCCTTGTTACGTTCCCTGAGGGGTCTAGTTTCCAAAATGGTATGCCATGTGTTTTTTTTTGCTGTTCTGGCACCATAGGGGCTTCCTAAATGCGGCATGCCCCCCAAAAACCATTTGTCGCTCCTTCCCTTCTGAGCCCTCTACTGCGCCCGCCGAACAATTAACATAGACATATGAGGTATGTCCTTACTCGAGAGAAATTGGGTTTCAAATACAAGTAAAAATTTTCTCCTTTTTATCCCTTGCAAAAATTCAAAAATTGGGTCTACAAGAACATGCGAGTGTAAAAAATGAAGATTTTGAATTTTCTCCTTCACTTTGCTGCTATTCCTGTGAAACACCTAAAGGGTTAATACACTTACTGAATGTTTTTTTGAATACTTTAGGGGGTGTAGTTTTTATAATGGGGTCTTTTATGGGGTATTTCTAATATGAAGACCCTTCAAATCCACTTCAAAACTGAACTGGTCCCTGAAAAATTGTGAGTTTGAAAATTTTGTGAAAAATTTCAAAATTGCTACTGAACTTTGAAGCCCTCTGGTGTCTTCCAAAAGTAAAAACTCATAAATTTTATGATGCAAACATAAAGTAGACATATTGTATATGTGAACCCAAAAAAAATATATTTTGAATATCCATTTTCCTTACAAGCAGAGAGCTTCAAAGTTAGAAAAATGCAAAATTTTCATTTTTTTCATCAAATTTTGGGATTTTTCACCAAGAAAGGATGCAAGTTACCATAAAATTTTACCCCTAAGTTAAAGTAGAATATGTCACGAAAAAACAATCTCGGAATCAGAATGATAACTAAAAGCATTCCAGAGTTATTAATGTTTAAAGTGACAGTGGTCAGAATTGCAAAAAACGCTCCGGTCCTTAAGGTATAAAATGGCCTGGTCCTTAAGGGGTTAATCATGGTGTCTAAAGGCTATCCATCATTAGCAGTGAGTGTCTAGCTAACTCTTGAGCTCACTTCAAAAGTAACTTAATGCTGCAGAATGTATAGATTAGGGATCGACCGATATCTGTTTTTTTTTTAGGGCCGATACAGATGATCTGTGGAGGTTAGGGCCGAGAGCCGATAACTTATACCGGAATATAAGTTATCGGCTATTCCCCCCCCATAGACCGCCGCCGCCACCCGCTTCTCTACCCCTGCCTGTCCGGGGGTCCTGAGTCCTATCACCGCCACCGTCCCCCCCCCCCCCCCCCCCCGCCGCACTGCGCCTCCTACCGCCCCACCCCGGCCCCATTGCCTCCCCCATCCCCAGTTTTATAATTACCTGTTCCCGGGGTCCACTCTACATCTGGCTCCAGTGGCGTCCTCCTGAGCTGTCACTGTGCGCACTGACTGTGACGTCACGTCGCGTCACTCGTCATTGCGCACAGCGTAACGCAGGACGCAGCAGGAGCCAGAAGTAGCATTGACCCCGGGAACAGGTAATTATAAAACCGGGGATGGGGGAGGCAATGGGGCCGGGGGCGGTGCGGTGGGTGGTGCGACGTGGTGCTGCGGGTCGTTGGGGGGCGCGGTCATTGTGCGGTGGGGACGGGGCATTATCGGCATATCGGCAAGGTAATTGCCGATACCGAAGATGCCCAAAATCGTGATTATCGGCCAAACCGATAATCGCTCGATCCCTAGTATAGATACACCATGGTTCGTTAAGGCCCAGACGTCAAGGGCATACTTGTACCACTGATGACCCCCTAGGGGTTAAAGTAGACCGGAAAAAAAGGTATAACCACAATTATGTTATCCCCATAGTCCTTTCCAGTGCCAAGATATAGAATTGTGGTTTAAAGAGTACCTCTCATGATCTTGTTAAATTTAAAAATCCTCCCAATTTACTGCCCCCCATCATGATAAACCACACCCTGTCTTTATTTTTATTATTATTTAGTTCTCTACCTTGACATTGCTCTATATTTTCTGCTCAGTCTCAGTCAGATTCACAGACTGGGAAGGGGCATTCCCCAGCAGGTGTGACATCATCTGAAGCCATACAGGGGAGAACTTCCTCCCTCACTATGCTACACACAGCCCAGAGCAGATCAGTGTGTGAGATGAGCTATGATTTTTTAAACACAAAACATAGAAAACTTAAAGGGTAGCTTCCACCAAGTAATAAATAATCTAATATGTCCCTACCTAGTAGTAATCTAGCCCTTACCCCCTACCTAGCTTCAAACATTTTTTAAATCACTTTAATAGAGCAGATTTTGTGCTTCTAAATCTGCTCTATAAAGCAGGGCAGGAAGCAGCGCTTCCCAACAGGCACGACGTCACTGACGCCTTGCTGGGCGCTTGCTTTCGCCCTCACATTGTCTATGCAGCGCTCCTGTTGGGAGCGCACATAGATGATCTGCCAATAGCACGGAAGGCAGCTCCGGGGTCTCCTCCTCCCTGTTTACCTGTGCATGTGCTACCCAGGGAGGAGGAGTAGAGGAGCATAGCCGGCCTGCCGTGCACGTTGAAAAACTACAACTTCCAGTATGCCCATACAGCTATCAGGGCATGCTGGGAGTTGTAGTTTTTCAGCAGCTGGAGGCACACTGTTTCAGAAACACTCATGTGTAATCAGGGTGCCTCCAGCTGCTGCAAAACTACAACGCCCAGCATGCCCTGAAAGCTGATGACTGTATGGTCATGCTGGGAGTTGTATAAAGTATAAGACCTCAGATCAGACTTACCCATCCGGAGGATCAGTGCAGCAGTGAGTGCGCGCGCTGCCTCCGGACAGGGTAACGGGGGCGGTCGGGCGGGGCCACGCGCGAGGCCAGTCGAGCTGGCCAATGCGAGCAGCCCCAGCTATCAGTGTGCTCGCTCTCTCATGTTTGATTGACAGGCGGGAGCGAGCACCGCAGTGACTGAATTTTGACTCCTTTGCCAGGCTTAAATGAGTAGAAATTCTGTAGTGACGTCACTGCCGAATGCATTCGGCCACTAGGAGGGCGACCCCTAGTGGCCGAATTTAAAAGTGATTTTAAACTGGTTTAAAATCACTTTTTTTAATTAAAGTATATTAGAGATATGTTGTAGTACTTAAGTACAAAATATCAATTTTTATTTCATGACAGTGCCCATTTATTTTTTTTAAACAAAGTACATTAGAAAGATTTTTTATTTTCCATAAGAAGTGCAACAGCAAAAATTTGTTTTAATGATGGTGCCCATTTAACAGAATCATTGAAAAACAAAATAAGGAATCTGGCTCAGACAAAAATGACAGTACCCTGTACTTAATCTTTTATTAGAACAAAGAGAGATGGATCCAGCTCGGTGCAGGTAAAATAATTTTAATCCATAGGACAAGGAGGATACAAGTTACGCGTTTCAAGCGCTGTACGCGCTCTTAGTCATACATAATCTTTTATTGCACAACCTTTTGAGTCAATCACTGCTATTCAGCGATTTCTGTAAATTTCAATGAGACTTCTGCTCTTGTCTAGAGGTATCTTGGCCCACTCCTCATTAGATAATGCTCCAGCTGTCTCAGGTTTGAAGGGTGCCCTCTCCAGACTGCATGTTTCAGCTTCTTTCACTGATGTTCAATAGGATTCAGATCAGGACTCATAGAAGGTCACTTCAGAATAGTCCAATGTTTTGCTCTTAGCCATTCTTGGGTATGTTAAGCTGTGTATTTTGGGTCATTATCCTGGCTATCAGTGGATCGTCGATCACACTGTGTAATGCTATGCCATGGGCTTAAACCTTTCAGGACTCAGGGTTTTTCCATTTTTGCACTTAAAAAAAAAAAAAAAAAAAAAAAAAAAAAAAAATCATAACCCTTTCAATTTTGCACCTACACAGACTCATATGATGGCTTGTTTTCTGCGCCACCAATTGTACTTTGTAATGACATCAGTCATTTTACCTAAAAATATACAATGAAACAAAAAAAAAATATTTGTGGGACCAAATGGACCAAAAAAATTCCATTTTGTAACTTTTGGGGGCTTCCGTTTCTATGCCATTGACCGTGTGGTTTAATTAATGATATATTTTTATAGTTCGGACATTTACACACGCGGCGATACCACATACAGTGGGGATCAAAAGTTTGGGCACCCCAGGTAAAACTTTGTATTAATGTGCATAAAGAAGCCAGGGAAAGATGGAAAAATCTCCAAAAGGCATCAATTTACAGATAAGACATTCTTATAATATGTCAACAAAAGTTAGATTTTATTTCCATCATTTACACTTTCAAAATAACAGAAAACAAAAAAACGGCATCTGCAAAAGTTTGGCCACCCTGCAGAGTTAATATCTTGTACTGCCCCCTTTGGCAAGTATCACAGCTTGTAAACGCTTTTTGTAGCCAGCCAAGAGTCTTTGCCCATTCTTCCTTACAAAAGTCTTCCAGTTCTTTGAGATTTCTGTGCTGTCTCTCACGCACTGCTCTTTTAAGGTCTATCCATAGATTTTTAATTATGTTGAAGTCAGGAGATTGTGAAGGCCATAGCAAAACCTTCAGCTTACGCCTCTTGATGTAATCCCCCGTGGATTTCGAGGTGTGTTTAGGATCATTATCCATATGTTGAAACCATCCTCTCTTTAACTTCAGCTTTTCACAGATGGCATCAAGTTAGCATCCAAAATTTGCAGAAATTTTATTGAATCCATTTTTCCTTCTACTCATGAGATGTTCCCTGTGCCACTGGCTGCAATACAACCCCAAAGCATGATTGATCCACCCCCATGCTTAACAGTTGAACAGAGGTTCTTTTCATTAAATTATGTTCCCCTTCTTCTCCAAACATACTTTTGCTCATTCCAGACAAAAAGTTCCATTTTAACCTCATCGGTCCACAGAACTCGTTTCCAAAATGCATCAGGCTTGTCTATATGTTCATTTTCAAAGTTCAAATGCTGATTTTTGTGGTGAGGACGTAGAAGAGGTTTTCTTCTGCTGATTCTTCCATGAAGACCATATTTGTACAAGTATCTCTTTATAGTGAAATAGTGTACCACAACTCCAGTGTCTGCCAGATCTTTCTGGAGGGATAGTGCAGTCAAACGTGGGATTTGAATTGTTTTTCTCACAATCCTGTGAGCTGTTCTGTCTGATATTTTTCTTGGTCTTCCAGATCTTGCTATAACTTCCACTATTCCTGATGACTGCCTGCTTTGTGAACGTCAACTATTTTCAGTTTCAGATTTCTAGACAACTGCTTAGAAGAACCCATGGTGCCGATTGTTGGGGCAAGGTCAGATGAGTCTGGGCATTTAAAACCTTTGAGATTGACATCACCTGGTCTTCCCAGAAGATGATTGAGAACAATCCATGACACTGGCAGGTCTCAGCTTTGCAAAGGGGGCAGTGCATGCTATAAATTCTGCAGGGTGCCCAAATATTTGCAGACGCCATTTTTTAGTTTTGTTATTTTGAAAGTGATGGAAATAAAATCTAACTTTTGTTGACATATTATAAGAATGTCTAATCTGTAATTTGATGCCTTTTGGAGATTTTTCCATCTTTCCTTGGCTTCTTTATGCACATTAATACAAATTATTACCTGGGGTACCCAAGCTTTTGATCCCCCACTGTAGGTTTATATTTATTTTTATTTACATTTTTTTTTTCAAATGGGAAAAGGGTGGTGATTCTTTTTTTTTTTTCAAATTATTTATTTATATTTTCACACTTGATACAATCAAAAAGCCAATACATCGGTAACAGATAGTATTCAAGATTTGTATCCTACTAAACTTGTACACTTTGTGCTTGGCCCTTATCTCCTGGTATTACATGCTTACCTGTGTACATACTATGCCTATAATTAGTGGCCCTAACTACCTTATCCCCCCACCCCCTATGCTACTCCCCCCTTCTCCCCCCCCCATCCCGGTCCCTTTCTCACCTCCCCCTCGCCTTTAACAGCCTCTTCCTCTCCAGCATTGCCTCCTCATATTCTGCTGAATTTTGGTAATTTTTTCCAAGCGTGCCATGTACTTAGAAACCAAGTGTCCTCATCTCTATTTCAGAGGCAGATTCTCTAAATACATGGCATCATTCACCTTTGTGAACCAGAATGCTACCGATGGGGCCCTTCTCTGTTGCTAGAAAAGGGAAATACAACTTCTGGCCATCACTACTAAAAAGCTAAGCAAGGAAGGTCTGTATTTCCTCACTGGTATGTCATTATGCTATAGTAAAAAAAATTCTGGAGTCAATGGGACTTCTTGTCCCATTACCCCACAGATAATCCTATGGACCCTTTCCCAGAATTCCACAATGAGTGGACATTGCCAGAAGGGTACCTGCCTCCCTTCCACAACACCAGCAAGATGTGTTGTGACCTCCCTGAGCTTTATATGTCCTTTTCGGGACCCTATACCAGTGAGATAATATCTTATAATTTGATTCTTGAAAACATGTACAGA